>NC_083234.1:3091587-3123932 GCF_032191835.1 Heteronotia binoei
AAGGAAGGAAGGAAGGAAGGAAGGAAGGAAGGAAGGAAGGAAGGAAGGAAGGAAGGAAGGAAGGAAGGAAGGAAGGAAGGAACATTTAGCAGCAACCAGCTTTGGAGATTAATAGCGCAACATTTTAACTACATTTGCACACACCACGAGGGTCTTGTGCAGCCAGCTCATCTACAAGACAGAAATGCAACAACAAGCAGTTTCTCATGCTTAATCCGATAACTCTGATGTATCTTTTGAGGCTGTCGACTCCGGCTCATATTTCTATTTTTGAACAGGGATAAGCAGCCATCTCCAAGTTTCACATTTTTTTGAATTTCTTCCAGGCTTCCCATATGCAGGGGCACGTTAGGGGCTTGCAAGGGGGTAATCATTTTGTTTTTAAAAAAATTTAGTCACAGATGAGCTGCTTTGAAGCAAATACTGAAAACCTGTTCCTTCAGAGTCAAAGCTGCAATTAGCAGAAATTGGGTTTGTGCTGTTTGAAGCCTGCCGGGCAGGCCGACTGATCCTTCTGACAGTGGAATAGAAAATATTTCCCCACCAACAACGGATCTCCCCCAGAACACCTCCCCTGTCTTAAAGAGCTGCACGGTTATGTGCCGAAGCAATTCAGTGGGGAATGCACGACACCCCCTTTCCCTCCCCCACAGCATGTCTCTATGAGCCGTTTTGTTCCATAAGAGGAGCCCTGCTGGATCAGGCCAGTGGTCGATGTAGTCCACCATCCTGCGTCACTCAGTGGCCAATCAGTTACCCTGAAAGGCTGAAAAAAACAAAACAAAGAGGCCAAGGTCTTTTCCTGGAGTTGCTTCCTCATACCTGGTTTCACAGGTTTATTGCCTCTGAATGTGGAGGTTCCTTTGAATCACCAGGGTCAGTGGCCAATGAGAGACCTAGAATCCTAGAGTTGGAAGGGACCTCCAGGATCATCTAGTCCAACCCACAATGCAAGAAACCAACAAATACCTTCCCCTAAATTCACAGGATTTTCATTGTTGTCAGATGGCCATCTAGCCTCTGCTTAAAAACCTCCAAGGAAGGAGAGCCCACCACCTCCCGAGGAAGCCTGTTCCACTAAAGAACCGCTCTAACCATCAGGAAGTTCTTCCTAATGTTGAGTCAGAAACTTCTGATTTAATTTCAATCCATTGGTTCCGCTCCTTTCTTCTGGGGCCACAGAAAACAATACCCCACCATCCTCTAGATGACAGTACTTCAAGTACTTGAAGATGGTGATCCTATCACCTTTCAGCTGCCTCCTCTCTTCCAGAAATCTCTCTAGCCCTCTTTTAAAGCTATCCATGCCTGTGGCCATCACTATGTTGTACATTGCATTCCACGCTATAACTACACATTCTGCCCTTTCAGAATGTACTGCCCTTTAACTGCACTGAGCGTTCCCCAAGTTCCAGTATTATGGAAGTAGGAAGAAATTCTCTACTCACTTTCCCCCATACATAACTTAATCATCTGCCATGTTCCACCTCAGTCATGACTCTTCTAAAACGAAAAACTCCAGACACTTTACCCTGCTGCTATATGAAAAGTAGTCCAACCCTGGATCAACTTGGATTGTGCTCATCTGTACTTCTCCTCAGTAAATTTTCTGAGACAAACCTCCAAAATATCCCCTGTTTATACACATTATTAAAATAGGTACATTTTACAGGGACAACTCAGCAGAGAAACACCCACATTGTAAGAGAGATTCACAGGTTCAGTCTACACAAGGAAGGATCCAAATAAGGATTTTTAGTTCAGGGACAAGAACTTCAGTAGCATTATTCCTAGACCAGAAAAAAGAAGATGAAAATCAAAACACCGGGCGAGACTCTGTTATTAGCCTTCTACAGTTTCATATGCCACATATTCTCCAGTCGCAAGTTCTTAATGTGCTGTTTCATTCCCCCTTCCCACAATTTGCAAATAACTCCAGTTGGGGTGCTTTTTCACCTCCAGGGGCACAGACAGAAAAACAGAAATTGGCAAATGGGGATGAAATCGACAAAAATATTCTTCCC
Organism: Heteronotia binoei; assembly: GCF_032191835.1. Taxonomy (NCBI): domain Eukaryota; kingdom Metazoa; phylum Chordata; class Lepidosauria; order Squamata; family Gekkonidae; genus Heteronotia; species Heteronotia binoei. The sequence continues at coordinate 3,093,612 of NC_083234.1, forward strand.
CCCCTAAATTTTACTCCCCGGTGTTCTATTCCTGTAGCGCCAAAGGGAAATGCTTAATGAAGTATAGATTTTTTTTTCCATTGCAGCTGTGGCATGCTCAGTGACCCCCGCCCCCCCAACACACACACACCAGGTTTATTTATATCTACAACTTACTTTAGGGTATAGAATGCGACTCCTGCCGCCGAGCACATATTTTTCATCCCACTTCAGGGATCAATGGGAACAAATTCCTGAACAGCAGAAGAAGACAATGCAAAATGGGGAGGGACGGTGGCTCAGTGGTAGAGCATCTGCTTGGGAAGCAGAAGGTCCCAGGTTCAATCCCTGGCATCTCCAAGTAAAAAGGGTCCCGGCAAATAGGTGTGGAAAACCTCAGCTTGAGACCCTGGAGAGCCGCTGCCAGTCTGAGAAGACAATACTGACTTTGATGGACCGAGGGTCTGATTCAGTAGAAGGCAGCTTCATATGTTCAAACTCCATAAAACCAGCAGACAAGACGCAATTTAAAAACCAGCATTAAGGAGCCGACATTAAAACTTGCATTTAAAAAAACCGCAGAAAAGAACATCTTTATCTCTTCCAGCTGTGCATTCTCTTGCAGATGCATCAGCAGGAAAGAAAGCCCTATAGTGTTAGGGTGATCCCTGATACAGTGCTGGTTCCCACAGGCAACAACACGATGTCTGCTTGGGATGCTGCAGTTCTCATTTGGGGAGGGACGGTGGCTCATTGGTAGAGCATCTGCTTGGTAAGCAGAAGGTCCCAGGTTCAATCCCCGGCATCTCCAACTAAAAAGGGTCCAGGCAAATAGGTGTGAAAAACCTCAGCTTGAGACCCTGGAGAGCCATGAATGGGGCTGTGGCTCAGGGGTAGAGCATCTGCTTGGTAAGCAGAAGGTCCCAGGTTCAATCCCCGGCATCTCCAACTAAAAAGGGTCCAGGCAAACAGGCGTGAAAAACCTCAGTTTGAGACCCTGGAGAGCCGCTGCCAGTCTGGAGAGCCGCTGCCAACCAATCCAATGAATTCCCCATCTTCAATTTTCCCTTCTTTTACAAAGATTCAATTTGGCAGTTCTCATCCAGTCAGCAACTCAAAACATTCAATGCCTTACCACAATTAGACAAAAAAAGAGAAAGAGTTGGATGTCGCCAGCGTATCAATGTCACCCTAAAAAGTAAATACACCTCCCTGTGTAAACACCACGTGGCTACCAACCCATGGGGTGGGATCACATCATGACATATTCTTGGCAGGCTTTTTACAGAGTGGTTTGCCATTGCCTTCCCTAGTCATGTACGCTTTACCCCCAGCAAGCCGGGTATTCATTTTACCAACCTCAGAAGGATGAGTCAACCTTGAGCTGGCTACCTGAACCCAGCTTCCACCAGGATTGAACTCAGGTTGTGAGCAGAGCTTGGACTGCAGTACTGCAGCTTTACCACTCTGTGCCACAGGGCCCTATTCTGTGCCAAAGATGTAAAATTTCCAGAAATTCTGAAGCAATGGGAAAACAAACAGGAGAGGATTTAAATATATCCAGCCATCACTTTCATATCAAACCAAAGCTAATCTTACCACTTAAACATAAAATGCAACATTTACCTGTACTACTGGACATCTTTCTGAAGTTTACTCAAAACCAGGAGGAAAATATCTGCAAATCACTGCACTCATCTCTGCTTTAGCATACATTTTGTATCAGAGAGACAGGAGAAAACATTTAAAAGATTTAAAAGATCTGCATACTATATCCTAAGTAAAACCTCATCTTAGAAAAGCATATCAGCCATTATAAAAGAAAGCATTTCATGGGAGGTGGTTTTGTTTTCATTTTTTTTTTCCAGCCCTTTGCCAAATCTGCATTTAGGACAAAATTTTAGCTTGGCAGCATGAAACCAAAACCCTGCTCTAGAAAATTATGCATGCTTTTGTGTGACATCTTCAGTTCCTACTATGAGATATAAGCAATTGCATTAAAGTGTACAACTTCTTTGATTAAGATCGTACAAAAAGAAAACAAGTATAGTCGTTCTGACTTAAAACACTTAGATTGAAGCAAGCAATCTACATGGGCATAGGCCTTATCATTTAACCCTGCCAAAAGCAGATAACCAAGTTTATATACAATAATCTCCTGTTCATTTCTAACACACGGCAACTCTTTAGCCGACAAGTGGTGGCTTGTTTGACCACAGACAGGAAACTCGGATTCTCCTTTGCGTAAAAGCAATTATGAAAGGGTGTCATTTTAGAATCATGTGCTTTTCTCCACTAAAGAGCCTTTGCAAGATTCTGCTACTGCATACAGTTTGTCTTTACAATAAAGGCTGTGATTAGTGTTGGCACCTCCAGGTTGGGAAGTACCTGGAGATTTGGGGGATGGAACCTGGGAAGGGCAGGGTATAACGCCAAAGAGTTCACATCCAAAGAAGCCATTTTCTGCAGGGGCACTGATCTGTCACCTGGAGATCAACTGTAATTCCAGGAGATCTCCAGCCACCTCCTGGAAGTTGGCAGCCCTAGGTGTGATCCACCAACTTCTATGAGAAAGGAAAGATGCACATCTCACTGCTTCTGCTATACAGAGAACTATAAAATTGGAAAATGTAAGATCATGGCACGGAAACATTTTTTTTAATGTATTTTATGTTTATTTTTACTCTACGTTTTATGGTTTTAATGCTGTACTACTACGTCGAATCATGCATATACGTGTCTGTGTGAGCCACCCTGAGCCCGCCTCGACGGAGAGGGCAGGATATAAGTGGAATAAAATAAAATAAAATAAATAAATGGGGGCAATTCCCTGAAGGGACATCTGTATCTCCAGTGCCAAATGAGCATGCCTACTCCTCCCCCTCCACAGACACACACCAGAGGGATTTGTGCCAGGTTTGTTTTTCAAGCAGTTGTCGTAGGGGGAATGACGGCCCTCAGGTGCTGTATGTGGGCAGGGAGACTCAGAAACCCTGCACTGCGCTGTGTCTGCTGCACTGTGTGGGTCATGGCGTTGATAACGACAAGGGGCAGGGGGCTGCAAAGGGAAGGTTCCCGTATAGCTCTCCATTCCAACGACCAAGATCATGGCCCTTCCTCCGGCAAGCTGTTAGGCATCAAATATATATATATATATATATATGATTATTACTTTACTGTTTATCAGTAGTGCTGTTGCACTGTTACTCAACTGCAGCAATTCGGGGAGGGGGGGAACCAGAGTTTTGCATGTGTTTCCTAGTGCTGTAATTCAGAAGGTGGGGCGGGGGGATCAGCCACAGTCACCTGCCCAAAAATGAAACGCAGCAAAGTCAAAACAGGAGAGCTTGATCAGGAGAGCGTGCAAATCCAAGGGGTGGGAAGCTTCTAGTTCCATGTTATTCCTGAACAGCACGATGTAAACACGGCTATGTCAAGTCTCAAAAGAGGGTTTTTGTTTTGTTTTTAAAGGCTTGTGTTACTGGGGTTCTGGTCATGTAAGAGGAAACCTAGAAGGCGACGGGGGTACGGATGCCTGACAGCCAGAGAAGCAGCAGCCCCTCTTTAGCACCATCAGCTTTCCCCCAAAATCTTTTCTTTAACAGCAGCGCAATATAAAGTTAGATATCCCTTTTGAGGGAACCAATCAGACTATTCCAACAAAATGAGGTTCCTTCGGCCAAAAGTGTCTGTATGCACCTTCAAGAAACAAAATCTCAAGCAAGGTCTTGGCCAAAACTTCTGCAGGCAACCACCTTCTGGGTGCCCCAAGCCCACCAATGACGAGGACAGTCAATATCCAAGGAACACTTCTTCAAATTACACAGTAAAGGTCAAGGTAGTCCCCTATGCAAGCACTAATTGTTTCCGACTCTGGGGTGACGTTGCTTTCACGTTTTCACGGCAGACTTTTTATGGGGTGGTTTGCCATTGCCTTCCCCAGTCATCTAAACTTTTCTCCCAGCAAGCTGGGTAATCATTTTACCAACCTTGGGAGAATGGAAGGCTGAGTCAACCTGGAGCTGGCTACCTGAACCCAGCTTCCGCCGGGATCGAACTCAGGTCGTGAGCCAAGCTTAGGACTGCAGTACTGCAGCTTTACCACTCTGTGCCACGCGGCTCTTACAAAGCGGAGGCGAAATTCACTTATATTTGGGGAAAGATTCAGGCTGTGCTGTAGCAACCGGACCTCACATGCAGTTTTCCCTCTAAGCTGAGTTAGCATCAGCTAGCTCACAGATTTTTCCCCTCCAGCTCATATATTTGTCTTAGCTTGTGAAAATTGATCCCAGAGCACAATAAGTTATGCAGGAGCTCACAACTTTAACACCAGTCGCTCACAAAGTAGAATTTTTGCTCACAAGACTCTGCAGCTTGGAAGAAACATTGCTCACATGTGCGCACACAACGCAATTTCCCACCCAGAACAAGGAAGCATGCAGAGTCACAGCAGGCAGTCTCCTCTGCACTTGGATGCTCTAGACTCTCCTGTCCAGCACTGGAGCCATTCATTTGGAGAGCAAAGTTAGGAAGCCGGCTGTCACAACCCAACAAGCATCTGCTGTTGTGAAGATTACTCTTTATCCTGATACCAGGAGTGCCAAACCTGGAGATTTGGGGGTACAGCCTGGGGAGGAAGGGCAGGATTGGGGGGGGGGGGGAGGGAACAGACACACCCAACATCTGGCATCAAACCCTTCCAGGAATGAAGAGTCACAAGGAAAGGTGGCAAAGTCTGGGAGCTGTGCCAGCACACACCCTGAGCATGGCGCAAAATGCCTGCTGTGCAAGTAACACCTCCCTCTCTTCCAAAACAGACTCAGGGTACAAATCACTGCAGCAAAAGAAAACAAGAGAAGCACAAGATGAATCAGAGTGTGTGAGTCTGAAGCACCCGGCAACGGAAACCGCACTTAATTACCACACCGTGACCTCGAGTAGGCAGAGAAATCTTCTGTCTTTGAAAACAGTATACCCAAAGAACCCCACCGACACCAAGGCAGATTACCAGCTTGCGGAGGGGGGGGGGGAGAGACGGGGGGGGGGGGGTGAAGGTTGGCCATTTGTGTCAGAAACTACCTGAGCTGCCTGGCAACTCCTGTTCAGTTTCAAAAGCCGTTTTCACAACTTACTTCAGTTCTTCATGAGATAAATGCAGACTGCTCCCCAGAGACTATTCTCCGTGAGGCGCAGCCCACAAATAAAACTGGGGGGGGGGGGAAGGGAACGTCTGCAGCAATATTCACAGAGCCTGACGCACAGCAAGGTGACACCAATGCCTCCTGCGACCCTCCCAGGTGAGGCCAGGTAAGGAACCCGGGAGAGAGAGAACGCAATCTCACCCCCACTCCCGAACTCTGGTTTCCGGTCCCGGATTCCACCAGGTCTACCCACCCAAGCCCCTGAACCAGATCACAGGAGCAAACCCGCTCTGCTTACGATTCGGAGGGACGACCACCAAGGAAGGCCACGGTTGCTACGCAGAGGCAGGCAAGGGCCAACCACTCTGAATGTCTCTGGCCAGCCTTCAAAGCTGCTCCGGGGGTCACCCTAAGTCATCCGGGCCTTGACGGCGCTTCACACAAACACAAGCAAGGGCTGCCATGGTTACAGCCCAAGATCTTGGCACCAACAAGCGGGTGCAAGCTGGCACAACAGCCTTCCACAGGTTAGCCGCAAAAGCCAACAGCAGTACTTATTAATTTTACTTCATTTATACCCACATTCCCCACCCCCAATGAGGACCCACAGGGGCTAACAATGCTACCTCCCCCCCAGTGTGTCCTCACATCCATTCAAGGAGATAGCTTATGCCGAGAGAAGAGAAGAAGATATTGGATTTATATCCCACCCTATACTCTGAATCGCAGAATCTCAGAGCGGTCACAATCTCCTTTACCTTCCCGCGCCCCCCCCCACACACACACACACAACACAACAGACACCCTGTGAGGCTAGTGGGGCTGAGAGAGCTCTTACAGCAGCTGCCCTTTCAAGGACAACTCTTACGAGAGCTTTGGCTGACCCAAGGCCATTCCAGCAGCAGCTGCAAGTGGAGGAGTGGGGAATCAAATCCAGTTCTCCCAGATAAGTGCCCGCACACTTAACCACTATACCAAACTGGCTCTCTAAGAAGATATTGGATATACGCCCCTCCCTCTCCTCTGAATCTCAGAGTCTCAGAGCAGCTCACACTCTTCTCCCCCCACAACAGACACCATGTGAGGTGGGTGGGGCTGAGAGAGCTCTCCCAGAAGCTGCCCTTTCAAGGACAGCTCTGCAAGAGCTATGGCTGACCCAAGGCCATTCCAGCAGCTGTAAGGGGAGAAGTGAGGAATCAAACCCGGTTCTCCCAGATAACAGTCCACACACTTAACCAGAGAGAGACAGAGAAAGACAGACACTGACTGACTGCTCAAGGTCACCAAGCAAGTTTCCACGACACAGAGGATTCGAACCTGGGTCTCCCAGAGCCCAATCTGACCCTCTGAACACTACCCCACACTGGTGCTTGACTCTGTAGAGGGGAGCCAAACTTGTACATGAGCACCTCAGCCATTCAGCAGCCATGTTACTGCGGATCCAGGTTTTTGGTTTGAGGAGGAACTCAGCGTCAGCAGGACCAGACCAATCCCGGGGCCAAGAAAAGGAGGAGGCAGGAGAGGGATGTGGGAGTCTCCCCTGGGGTGTGAGGAGCCTGAGGCTGCAGGTCTTGGACGGTCACCTTTGCGACAGGCTGCACTTGAAGTACTGTGAAGATGCCAAGAGTGAGTGGGCTTTATTCCACCACTCCCTTCAGGTGTCACTTTTGCAAATGATGGGAGGGAGAGGAGAATACCCAGGCTGGGAGGAAGCAGAGGGTGTGTATGAGTCAGAAGGGGAGTCCAAATGAGAACCACAGCTCTCTCTCTCTCTCTAATGCCCCTCCTTCGTGCCCCAATCTGCATCCAGGTGGCAAGGCTGATTAGGAGACAGGTGCCACCACCGTCAAGGCAACGCACTAAATATAAAACCTGGCTCTACGACATGTGGGATTTTTTGCACTTCCACTCATGACTAAGAGATGTGAAAGGACTGACTTGCTGTCTAATTAAAGTTATGGCTCCGTTTGCTGACTGCCACAGGATATTCCTGGGTTGCAGAACCAAGATGCCTCCCTGCAGACCAGACACGTAGGGAAGAGACCAAACCCGTCTGACACCAGAGCAGGGATTCTTTGCTAGCAAGCTCAGACACATGAAGCTGCTTTATATTGAACCAGAGAGCCAGTTTGGTGTAGTGGTTAAGTGCATGGACACTTATCTAGAAGAATCAGGTTTGATTCCCCACTCCTCCACTTGCAGCTGCTGGAATGGCCTTGGGTCAGCCATAGCTCTTGCAGAGCTGTCCTTGAAAAGGCCACTTCTGTGAGAGCTCTCTCAGCCCGACCCACCTCACAGGGTGTCTGTTGTGAGGGAAGGAGATAAAGGAGATTGTAAGCCGCTCTGAGTCTCTGATTCAGAGAGAAGGGCGGGGTATAAATCTGCAGTCATCGTCTTCTTCCATCACAATCAGCACTGGCTATGCCATGGCTACTCAGACCGGCAGTGGTTCTCCAGGGTCTCAGGCAGAGGTCTTGCCCATCACCTTGGGACTGGTCCCTAGAACTGGAGATGCTGCCAGGGATTGAACCTGGGGCCTTCTGCATGCCAAGCAGATGCCCCACAAGCAAGTCACAGCCCTTCCCCAATTTTGAATCAACTTCTACACTCCACAGCAATTCATTTTAGTTAGCTTCGGCAGCAGCAAGAAGGCCATCCCTGTTTCAATGGGACTTTCTCCCAAATATGCAGAGATCAGGAGCCATGCTTTCTAGTTCCCATTCCAAGGTTTCAGAAAGAGTGGCAAGACTCACATTCATCACAGTACATACACGGATGCCTTAGCCTACAGTAGCCAAGCTAACTCGTCACCTTAGCATCCACTAACCGCTCGCATTTTTTCTCATTTTGAAGGTATCTATTCCACCTGATAACAAACAGGGTTTAATTCCGTGTGGCTGGTTTGTATTTTTATTTTATTTTTTTGGCTTGACAAAAATTCCTGGACTCAAAGCTTTACTGCGTCTCCAAAGTGCAGGGGACGGGGGGTAAAGATAACCATCCTAAGAGTAAACTGAGCTAACAAGGACTCATATTAACTAACTTAATGTTTAATGCAAGCTAAAAGTAGATGCTAAAACCTAGACAGGAGAAAGCCTCGGTCCTCTGAGGGATGTTGGCACGGCCTTCTCCTCCTGCTCCTACAGAAAGTTATTGAGCAGCTGCCAATATCAGCTCAAGTGCCAAATGGGTCTCTCTTCCAGAAAACTCCCTCTTGGCTTCAGGAGGCTGGATGTTCACAAGACAGGCACAAAACAGAAGAGGTTCAGCATCAGAATCCAGTTCAGGACCAGAACCAGTGGGTTGAAATTAAATCAAAAGAGTTTCCGGATCAACATTAGGAAAAACTTCCTGACCGTTAGAGCGATTCCTCAGTGGAAGACGCTTCCTCCTTGGGAGGTGGTGGGCTCTCCTTCCTTGGAGGTTTTTAAGCAGAGGCTAGAGGGCCACCTGATAGCAATGAAGATCCTGTGAATTTAAGGGAAGGTGTTTGTGAGTTTCCTGTATTGTGCAGGGGGTTGGACTAGATGACCCTGGAGGTCCCAACTATGATTCAGGGTCAGAACCAGTGGGTTGAAATTAAATCAAAAGAGTTTCCGGCTCAACATTAGGAAGAACTTCCTGACCATTAAGAGCTGTTCCTCAGTGGAAGAGGCTTCCTCAGGAGGTTGTGGGCTCTCCTTCCTTGGAGGTTTTTCAACAGAGGCTAGATGGCCACCTGATAGCAATGAAGATCCTGTGAATTTAGGAGCCGGTATTTGTGAATTTCCAGCGTTGTGCAGGGGGTTGGACTAGATGACCCTGGAGAGGTCAACTCTGTGATTCAACTCTATGATTCTATGAAGAAGTCCACCTTCTCACGAACCTCAGGTTTCCAAACAGTCAAGCAAATGGAGTCAACTGATTAAGATGACAAGGAGGGATGTTCGGAGATATGAAATATACATTTTCCAGGACAAGGATGTCCACAAGCAAGAACAACTGTTATGTTTATGCTTATGTTTAATTTGATTTATACCTCGCCCTCCCTGTTAAGAGACTGGAAGCTAAAAGAGGTGACTACTTAGGTCAAGAGAATGCCACACTTTGGCCATCCCTCCACTGCCTTCCTGTGCCTCTCGGGAAACAGTAAAATTTCAGGAAATTTTGAAGCTGCGGGAAAAGAACTTTTTTGGGGGGGATTGCAATATGCAATACTTCCTTTCCTATCAAACCTAAATTTTATTGAGGGACGAACATAAAATGCATCGTTTATAACTTAGAATATAAAATTGTACTGCTTGGCATGTTTGGGATTAAAAATGTAAATGACTCAAATTTTCTCTAAGGAAAAAAAACCAAACACATGAGGGAGAGCTGCAAACTGCCCCAGCACATGGCCCTGGGTTTTTGCCAGCTGAGGGGAGGGGGGAATAAAAGTTGAAGGCAGGGGAAATTCTTTAGTAAACAAAGTATATTGTTTGGACAAAAAGTCACTCACAATAGATAGGACTAGCAGAATGCCTGGAAATCAAGTTGAACTTAAGATTGGAGGCACTGGACTTGAACAACTCTCTATTAAACATGTAGGGTATTAATGGTTTCTAACATTACTTTTAGGAAGTTCTTGAATATGTGAAGCATCCATTGAAAATAATGTTATCGAGTGATGTAGACTGCTATATAACTATTTACATACGGCATGCTTTAAATAATACTTTGTCTTCTTTTTTTAAAAAAATCATTTGTTCACGCACACATACACCCCCCAAAAAACCCCACATTGTTGTTGTTTTTTAAGTGTCCTCTAAAATTTCCCAACTTTCTATTGGAGAAACTTGAAATATTCCACAGATTTTTCTTGTGCTATATATCAGCAGTGAGTAATACCAGGAAGCATTTCATTAACTTTTTAAGTATTTCACGACAGTTTTTTTCAGTGCTTCCCAAAATTTGCAATTCTTCCCACTCCGAAGAGCCTTTCCCTTCCTCCCCCCCCCCCCAACAGACACCCTGGAAAAATGAAAAAAAAAACATTGAAAATAAGGAGTTTTTTTTCCCCCTCTCCCTTTTCACCCCCTCTAGGGAACAAATCCTCAGCTCTAGACCACAGCCTCCACAGATCCCTTCTTTATCCAAAAACAGGTGATTTTTTTTTTTAAAGTCAAGTTGCTTGGAAATGTGGATTGGAAGGAAAGTGAGCAAATTCTAGCTGAAGAAGTTGTCATTTTTTAATAAAAAAAAATCTTGACTATGGAGTGAAGCGAACAAGCAAGAGCTAGGAAGCTCTAGGGCTAGTCCAAGACAATGGAAATAAATCTTGCACAAAACGACAGAAGCTTCCTCAACGGAGATCCATAAGTCAAGTGGGGCAAGCTCACCCTCCAACAGGCATCATGGTCTGGTTTATTGCTGCAGTGGAAAAAAAAAAAGTATACACATTTGCGCAGCACAACACGAGACCTCTGCCCTTCTGCGCACGTGGTAAGCTGGCCGCTGCATCTCCAAGCGCTGGCAGGAACGGAGCTAAAAAATCATAAGCAGTGCGCAATTGATGAGCTCCTCCAACTGGGCTCTCCACGCAGAACAGCTGGTTTAGAACACAATAAAAATCCATCACATTAGATTGCCGCTTTGAAATGTTGCTGGTATTAAAAGGGCACGTGCACACACGGGCACCCGGGGCTTCCGTCTTCTCCTGTCAACAGGCAGCTATAGTAGCTTCTAATATCCCCACAACTCCCCCCCACACCAAGATCTTGGTATATATTAGAATCCACGTGCACAGAAATGTTTTTGTCAGCTCCCCATCACAGAAGATGAAGAAGAAATTGGATTTATATCCTTCCCTCCACTCCGAAGAGTCTCCGAAGAGCGCCTCACAATCTCCTTTCCCTTCCTCCCCCACAACAGACACCCTGTGAGGTAGATGAAGATATTGGATTTATATCCCGCCATCCACTCCGAAGAGTCTCAGAGCGGCTCACAAGCTCCTTTCCCTTCCTCCCCCACAACAGACACCCTGTGAGGTAGATGAAGATATTGGATTTTTATCCCGCCCTCCACTCCGAAGAGTCTCAGAGCGGCTCACAATCTCCTTTACCTTCCCCCCCACCACGACAGACACCCTGTGAGGTAGATGAAGATATTGGATTTATATCCCGCCCTCCACTCCGAAGAGTCTCAAGCGGCTCACAATCTCCTTTGCCTTCCTCCCCCACAACAGACACCCTGTGAGGTAGATGAAGATATTGGATTTATATCCTGCCATCCACTCCGAAGAGTCTCAGAGCAGCTCACAATCTCCTTTCCCTTCTTCCCCCACAACAGACACCCTGTGAGGTAGATGAAGATACTGGATTTATATCCCGCCCTCCACTCCGAAGAGTCTCAGAGTGGCTCACAATCTCCTTGACCTTCCTCCCCCACAACAGACAACCTGTGAGGAGGGTGGGGCTGAGAGGGCTCTCACAGCAGCTGCCCTTTCAAGGACAACCTCTGCCAGAGCTATGGCTGATCCAGGGCCATTCCAGCAGGTGCAAGTGGAGGAGTGGGGAATCAAACCCGGTTCTCCCAGATAAGAGTCCGCACACTTAACCACTACACCAAACTGGCTGTTGAAGCCAGCTGCTGCTGCGAGCGCCAACGCTGGCACATTTTAGACCAAGCTGCTACAAAAAACCAAGTCTCTGCTCCTGAACACGGCACTCCTCTTTCCACTCATCACCAGGCACCAAGCTGCCAAAAAGTAGCCCCGTTCATATATTGCATCAGACACACATACATCCTGTCTATATGGACACACATCCATTTGCAAAGAAAGAACCAACACAGGTTCGCATTAGAACTGAAACCAGAAATAACCTGGATAAATGTGGGGTTTGCACCATACTCTCAGCTGTTCATGCAGTGAACGTAACACGAAAATTACCCAACATGCATATTAAAATAATCGAGTGTACACTGATCGGTATTTATTTAACTCATTCGTACTTATCTTTTCTCTCCAACGGGGACATAAAAGCTGTGTGTATCTTTCTTCTCTCCATTTTATCCCCACAACAGCCCTGTGACCTTTATGGGTTTTTAAAAATAACTGTGGTTTTATTTATAACTGTTTTATTTGTATTGTAAACTGCCTTTAGTTCCACAAGGAAGAAATGCTGCTAATAAATATTGTTAAGCAAAGATATAAAGTTAACAGATCAGGATGAAAAGAGCGTGACCAGCCTAAGGTCACCCAGCAACCTTCCATGGCAGAGCAGAGACTTGAATCTGCGTCTCCCAAATCAAATGTGAGTTCACCGCACTTGCTGGACAAGGCTAGTTAGCAAGCATTCAAGTGTCCTGTCTACGTCACATTTCTTGCTGAAAATGACATGATGAAATGAAAGATCTAACGACTATCGCAAACCGTAACCAGTTGAAGCGGCTGTGCTTTAAGCCGCTATTTCCCCCAAAACACCCCTTTCACCTCCACAGTCCATGAAAAGGCAACTGTGGTCCTCGACGTCCCAGAAGTCTATTAAAAACGCAACTATCCATGCAGCCAACTGACCATTTCCCTTTAAAAGCCGTGGCCATGTATGGATTTCTGCAGGTGGAACCGAGCCACCTTAAGGGTGAACAAACCTTCAAAATGGCACTCAAAATATTCCAAGCCGAGGGAGAGGGAGAGAGGCAGTCGTGTGTCTCAAGCTACTGGAAGCGGGTACTGCTGCTTTCAGCCTATTTGGTCAAAATGCAAGATGCAGCCAAAGAAACGTAAAGGCACTTTAGAGAGGTAAAATTATTGTGTTTTCCCAGACGAGTCAGCCCAAACCCCATCAACAAAGTGCACACAGTATATGCATAACACTGAGGAAATTACTAGGTAAGTCATTTCTGATGTACACAAACAGGATGGTAATAGCATTTAAATAGGCAGTCTTTGATGTGGAATGAAACAGCACGCCCGATCCAAGGCAAAATCCATTTTATTAACTCTGACCACAGACCCGCACTGGGTTAGAGGCTGAGCCGCTCTTGCACGCAGCCCTGTCATTTAGAAACAGGGCATGGACTGTGTCTCCAGACGGCTGCCCCAGCAGAAGGTATCATTGAAGCAGTCCTGCCCAAAGGGAGCGAGGCCAGGACTCCACCCGCTACTTAAGCGACAAAAGAGATGCTCCGAACGAAACGCGATGTTGACACAACCAAGCGGCAAACGGCAAAACCAACAATGGAAGCCGCAGATCAACACAAACCCTGTCTGGGATGCCAGGGTACCGTTAGTAGCATCCTGCCCCTTTTGGAAATGCATTTAGGCATCAGAGGAGTTTCCAGGGCTGCCAGCGTCCAAGATGACAGGAACCAGACACATCCCTGTATACTCCACTGACCAGAAAAGGAAGCAAGGTCATTTGTACACAGTTTTCCCACCACTTGGGGATGCAGAAGAGGCTATCCTCCCGACAGCTGCAAAATCAACAAGTTACCTCTGTGGTCTTCCCAGGTCCCAAACATTGCCCAGGAAGGGAAAACCATGGACTTCAAAGAATCGCAGCAGATCCATACAAACATCCTGCATTTGCCCAGCCAATTTTCAATTTTATTACGGTGACCAGATCCAACTGACAAGAACACATCTGCCCAGTCCAGCAAACAGTCCACAGCTTCGTGGTTTTGTGCATCCTTGTAAGATAAGCATCATAATATGCTGGCACGCGTGTCTTTGGTGGAACTTGGGAGCAAAGCCAGATCTGCATGACTGGAAGGAGAAAGCTGCCACAATTCCACTTAATGCACACAGCTACAGAGCCAATGCTATGCAGCCCCCATCAATAGCAGTACACATCCCCACATATGGCCGTGTACCAACATAAGCAGTTCCATGACTGATACTAAAAGCTGGTCACACGTAAAGTCTTCTCGCCCTATCACCTACAAGTTATTCTTTCCAAAGCGCTACGTAGCACCGTCATGCATGGCTAAACAGCAGCCGTGTTCCACCCCAGTGGTGCCCACAATAGCACGCCACTCCCGAGTCTTTTGCTTTCTTGGGCTCAGAGGAGTGTTGTGAAGCTTAATTAACTGTAAAGCAGAAAGATCTTCCGATGGAAGGTGCTACAGAAACGCATAGATTAAAGTTAACGGCTGATTTTAAACCAAGCCTTAACATTACCTATCCCCATTACAATTACCCATGCCTGAATCATTTTTGTACTGCAATTACTACATGCTCCAAAGAACACTCCTGATTATGGTAGTATTTCAAGAGCTTAAGAGAAAAGCCTGCACTTTGCAGAATTCTCTTGTGGCCAAATGACATCAGAGCCCACGTTAAGCAAAGAGGAAGGAGAGCCATGAAAGCCAACTGGCAGCTTGCACCCATAAGATTTGTATCTTCAACACCGACTTCACGTAGAAAAAGCCTTGGTCTGTTTTGCTGAGAGCTATAAGGACACGTTTCTCATACAAAGACCAACAACCTCAAGAAGAGCATAGAAAAAGGTCTGACCGCCAATACAATTCCACGGGTGGGCCTCGATAAAAGATTTTTTTGGTACTAGCAGAAGATATGGAAAGGGCGTCCCTGAACAGTGAGAGAGTAGAAGCAGCGCACGATTTCCCACAGACTGCCTCCGGAGAACACACTTTCAACCCTGGCTTTCAAATCTGCCAAGACTCCTTTGCTTTCAGTCTCCGAATCTTCAGCCTCTGCAACAGTTGGGTCTGTGTGGAGCTCTCCTGTCTACATGATTGCCCAATCCAAGAGCCAATCATCTCTCTTCCACGGTACCACTGAGAGCCTTCATCATCCCTTTGAAAAGATCATTAGAAACAGCATTCCTGTTCATGCTCGGGCTCAGAGCACAGCACACCGTGTCGGTTCGTGGCCGCTTAATAAAAAGGGAAACCGGCAGCCTTCCTATCACCTCCTTGCGCCGCTCCTTTCACCCCAACATTTTTAAGTTCACATTGTTACCTCTATTAAGCGGGCTGCATTCAATGGGTTTTCCATAATAACAATACTAAATGTGCCGCTCTACAGTCCCCTGCCCACCCCCCAAGAGTGTGACTATAAGCGGCAGGATCCAGTATTAAGCCACAGAGAGAGACACCGAGAGAGACTCTATGCATCCATGTCCACCTCTGTATTTTACACTACAGGTTATTCAGCAATCCAGCCTTCCAGATGTCTCCGGGAATCAGCTACCGAGGTGCACGAGTATGAACACAGTGCCGCGAGCCCATAAAACCCGTGCATTTTACAGTTTCACTCTTGAGCACACACAAACACCCCAATCACCAGCTGGGGGTGGGGGGAGCCAAGAAAGCCAGCGGCATAAAGGCAAGAGCTGCCTCCCCCCTGGAACAGCCTGAGCCCCGGTGACATCTCTGCCTCCCCTCTCCGAGGAGGAAAGCCCCAGCGGCTGCCCCCCCCGCCCCCCCCGGGGCCCCTCTGCGCCACTGCTGCAAGGCGGGCAGGGGGGAGCCCAGCCCCAGCCCCTCTCCCAAGTGGCAGCTTTTGTCGCAACCCCCCTCCGGACGAGCGGCCGGCGGAGCCTGGGAGGAGGCGCGTCGCGAAGGGAGACGAGCACTGGGCTTCCCCTCCTGGAGAACTTGAGCAAGCGCTGCAGCCGCCGCCGCCGCCTGAATGGCGCTCTTTGTTCCCCCCGAGCAGCCGGCACGGTTCTCCCGCCCGCTGCCCGCTCCCTCTGCGGCTCCCTCAATGGCCCCTTGTTCGGCCTCGTGCTCTCCGGGGAGCCGCTGGCGAGGGGCCCGGGGCTCGCATGCACCTTGCCGGCCGCCAGCTGGGAGCTGCCCGGGGGGAAGCGGGGCTTGCAGCGGCCTCTTTGGCGCGAGGCGGCGAAGTTGCAAGCCCAGCGGCGGCGCAGCGCGAAGTTGGGCGCCCGGCAGCCTCCCCGGGCCGGGCCTTGCCGCAGTGGCGGGGGGTTCCGCGGGCGGGCGGCGGCTTACCTGTGGGGAGGAGCGCGGCGGCGGCGGCGGCGGCGAGGAGGAGGAGGGGGCCGGGGCCGGGGCTGGCGTTCCGGCTGGGGCTCCGGCTGCCCATCTTCGCGCACCTGCTCGGCTCTCTGGCAGCGGCGCCCGCAGCTCCAGCGCCAGCCAGCCGACCGCCTAATGAGATGCGCCGCGTCACGGCCCGCGGGGAGGGGGGCAGCCCGGCGCCCCGCCCACCCCGGCCCCGGCCGGCCAATGGGCGCCGGGGGGAGGGGCGACCGCGCCGCGGCCGGGCAGGGCGGGCCAGAGGGCGGGGAGGGGCGGGGCCCGCCGCGAGGCCCCGCCCCCGCCTTTCATCCGCTCCCGGGGAGGGCGCGCGAGCCGCGGGGGGGTCCAGGGCGGGGGGGGGGCCGAGCCCCGTGCAGGCCCAGCCGCGCTTGCACCGCCGCCTTGCCTGAGCGGCCCGCGGCGCTCCCGAGGCGGAGGCTGTGGCGGGGGGAGCGTCGTCCCTCCCCCCTGTGGAAGGGCTCGGGGGAATCCCTGCAGAAAAGCCGCCCGTGCAGCCTCTTGACACCCCCCCGCCCTCCCCGGGCCTCCTCTGGCGGCTCCTGCTCGTGGGGCATGCATTCCTGCACTGCACTGCCTCGCCTCTGCTCGTAGCCCGCCTCGCTCGCCCGGGCTCCAGGCAGAGGACAAAAGCCAGGAACCCGCTCGATCCGGCAGCCTAAGGCGGCCGAGGAGCCACGCGCCGGGAGGGAGCTGTGAAACGGCCCGGCAAGGCAGTCCTCGGCAAAGGCGCGCCGCTCTGAGCCCTTTGCCTGCCAGAGACTTAGGAGGGTGCACTTCCCCATAGGCAGGGCTTTCGTGAGCAGGGACGCACAGCAGCGCAGTTCCGGCTGGCTTGGCTTCAGGGGGTGTGGCCTAATATGCAAATGAGCTCCTGCTCGGCTTTTTCTACAAAAAGGAATCCTGCATGTAGGGTGGCACTCTTAAAGGATAACATGCCATGATGCCAAAAAGCCAGGTGATACATACAGTAGGTATTATTAATACTATGGCCCATCAACCTATTCCCTTATAAAGGCATTCTCCAACGCCCTCTCCTGCTCGCTCTCTTTATTAAGGACAAGTTTCAGACCAACAAAGCTTAATTCTGGGTATAAGTGTTTGTGTGCATGCACACTTTGTGCGTGCACATGAAAGCTTATACCCAGAAGTCAACTTTGTTGCATGCAGCAAACTGCATTCAGGCACACAAAATCTACTAACTATCCCTGTACCAAGGGAGGCCAGGCTGTGTTCTACACGGGCTAGGGCCTTCTCAGTGGTAGCACCAGAAATGTGAAATGCCCTCCCGAAGACCTTTCCCAATTCCACAGGGCCTGCAAAACTGAATTATTTCGACACCTGAACCAGGAGAGGGCTGCCACCCTACACTGCTGAGGAACTACAAGCATTATAGGATCACTGTCAGTAGAAAGAAAGATCCCGCCTTTATTGAAGTTGAACAGCACCTAAAAATGTATTTTAAATTGCTATTTTATCATTTGTAACTGTAAATGTTTTGAACTGACTGTTAGCCACCCTGAGTCTGCTTCCAGAGAGGGTGGGCTAGAAGACAACAACAACAATAATAATAATAATAATAGTGCCACTGGACTCCAACTTCGCTCTAAGGCAGAAGAGTAAGAGGCCGGTAGCACCTTAAAGACATAAAAATTGGGGCAGATTATGAGCTTTGGTGAGTCACCGCTCACTTCAGATATGGCCAGTTGTATCTGAAGAAGTGAGCGGTGACTCTCAAAAGCTGACACCTTACCGCAAATGTTCGTCTCTAAGATGCCCCCAGACTTACTTTCCTCTGCTGCTACAAACAAACACAACTATGTATCTTGTTTTGTTCTATTGCTTCAGACCAATACAGTGACCCACATGAAATTTTTAAGGATAGGCCCTCTTTTCAGAATCCCCGTGGCGCAGAGTGGTAAAGCTGCAGAACTGCAGTCGGAGCCCTCTGCTCACGACCTGAGTTCGATCCCGGTGGATGCTGAGTTTAGGTAGCCGGCTCCAGGTTGACTCAGCCTTCCATCCTTCCGAGGTCGGTCAAATGAGTACCCAGCTTGCTGGGGGGGAAGTGTAATGACCGGGGAAGGCAATGGCAAATCACCCCGTAAAAAGTCTGCCGTGAAAATGTCGTGAGAGCAACGTCACCCCAGAGTCGGAAATGACTGGTGCTTGCACAGGGGACCTTTCCTTTCCCTTCCTCTTTTCTAGCCTTGCTGAAGTATGAACCAACTTGGAGCGGGGGGGAGGTGAATTTACAAATGATTTTAAATAATATTAAATAATCTTTATTAAATATATTAATCTTTTTTTCCCAAAAAAAGCATTGCTGCCTCTTCTGTTGCAACCCCATGATTGTTGCCACTGATGCAACTGAGCCTTGCATACACAGATGGCACCTTTTGCGTGGTTTGGCCCCTCCTCCTAGTCCTGTCCTGTCCCCCCTGTGCCGTGCCCAGTAGAAACGCCTGCCGAGGACCTGCTTCATCCATCTTGCAAAGTGGCTTTTGGCCCATAGGCATTCTGTGCAATGAGTCCGCAGCTGTTTGGAGTTTTGCTGCCGCAGCCGAATGCATCCCCCACTCTGAAGCGGGTTCTTTCATCTCTTTATTTGCTCAAGGTAGATTACATGGAGTAAGTCAATAACGGCCAACCGGATGGGACGGCCAGTAAACAATGCAAGAAGATTTGGATTGCAGAAATCAGAAAAAAGCATAAGCATTAGCATGGCACATTAAACAATGCAGAAATTACGCAGTGGGATCATGCTTGCAGCATTCACTAAGCCCTTGACCAACACTGCTTTGGGAACTATTTTGTTACAGCAGTTCTGTTCCTTGGGTAAAAACGCCTTCCTATAAATATATTCTGTTTTTCATAACCTGCGGATTGATAGCAGTGTGGAAGCCTTCCTGATCACCTCAGGCAGGCTGATCCATAAGGTGGGGGCCACAACAGAGAAGGTACCTCTAGGTACAGTTGTCGATCTTGCCCATTTAGAGGACTAGCACCTGCAGAAGCCCCTGCTCAGGTGAGCAAAGCTGTTGTCTTAGATCAGGGGTGGCCAAACTGCGGCTTGGGAGCCACACGTGGCTCTTTCACACATCTTGTGTGGCTCTCAAAGCCCCCACTGCCCTGTTGACCGGCTTGAATGCATTTTCTCTTTAAATCCCTTCCCCAAGCTACGCCAGCTGATGGATCGCATTTAAAGTTGCTTTCTTTCCACCTCTTTCTCCTTTCCCCCATCTATTTTCCTGCCTGCCTGCCTGTCTACCTGCCCTCAAACATTTGACACGCATGTCTTGTGGCTCTCATACATCTGACATTTATTCCGTGTGGCTCTTATGTTAAGCGAGTTTGGCCAAGCCTGTCTTAGAGCATATGGAGAGAGCCAGTCCTGCCAGTGTGAGCGTTCAGGGCCCTGCAGGGCTTTGTGTGTGATGACCAACACCTTGTATGGAACCTGGTAACTACTGGGTAGCCAATGGAATGATTGCAGAATGGGATTGACACTCATGCACTATCTAGCTTCTGATAATAGCTGAGCTGCCGCATTTCTGGACTGACTAGAGATGGGTATGAGCCGGCTCACAAATTTTGGCCAGTTCGTGGTTCGCGAACTGAAGTTTGTGGCAAGTCGACTGGCATGAACTTTCACGTGGTTCGTGGCGGTTCATCAACAGATGCATTTCCAGACAGACTGTCTCTTTTCAATCAAATGTTTGCCAAACTTTGAAGCAACAGAAACGTTTGTAGAGGAGCAGGCAACAGGGTGAGGTTCCCTGCCCATCTTGTGTTTCTCGCACACAGGGGGGCCATTCTATACATTTGTGAACCTGCACCTGACTTTCCCCCCCAAAAGGATTTTCCTGGGGGCATCTTCTTTGGGGAGCCATAACTCAGACCCCCTACGTCCAGTCTGCATGTAACTTGGAAGCCACGTAGAGGAGCATCAGTAGGAGATCTATTATGAGTTTGGTGTCTCTACCTTGCACAGTTCATTCTATATACGCCTAAACCTGTGCCTGTCATTTCCCCAGGAAGTCACCATCTTTGGGGGGCTGTACCTTGGACCCTGTGAATCCAATCCTCAACAAACTTGATGGGCAGGCAGAGAAGAGTCAACTAGAGATCCCCTGTGGCTTTTGTGATTCTGGCACACCAGGGGGTTGTTCTACCATGTCACAAACCTTACAAAGTGAACTGTTTTGTTTGGCTCCTGAAAGTCGGTGGTGGTGGTGGTGATATTGGATTTATATCCTGCCCTCCACTCTAAATCTGAGTCTCAAAGTGGTCACAATCTCCTTATCTTCCTCCCCCACAACAGACACCCTGTGTGGTGGGTGGGGCTGAGAAGGCTCTCACAGCAGCTGCCCTTTCAAGGACAACCTCTGCCAGAGCTCTGGCTGACCCAAGGCCATTCCAGCAGCTGCAAGTGGAGGGGAGGGGAATCAAACCCGGTTCTCCCAGATAAGAGTCCGCACACTTCACCACTACACCAAACTGGCTCTCACTGGCTCTGTGATGGCTCATAGCTCACAAAACTGGGTACACCACAAACCAGAACAAACCAGACTTTCCCAGTTTCCTAGAACTGACTTTGTGGAGACATCTATGTAGAGTGTATTACAGTAGTCTAGTCTCACTGTTACTGTGACGTGAATCCAGGTCGCCAGATTGTCCGCGTGAATTGCTCAAGTTGTCTGTCTTCAGTGTTCAGTCCCCTCCCTGGGCTCTGAGGTCTCACCGCATCTTGTCTCTAAAGGCGCTAGCAAGAACACTAAGTAGCTGCACAACACACAGCCTGCCATTTTGCAAACAGCAGCTGCTGCGGTGTATGTTGGAACTGTTAATCTGCTATTATAGGATAATGCCATTTTCTTCTTTGAGTGATGTTGCAGCACAGTAAAACAATACGGCAGGGCAGAGTTGAGCCTTCCGCAGCGTACAGAGACACTGTGGTCTTTGGTGGGAGCGATGGGGTATTCCAAGCATGTCCCTGTTTTCAGACACGAATTGTTAGAGGGAGTGAATACTTGGAGTCATGACAAAGAATAATACGTTGAGCATGTGCCAACAACCCAGCCCAGATAGTCTCCTGAAAACAAAAAGACCTCCTGAAAGACGGGACCATCAATTGCGACATAAATTCCTTAGGAAAGAACCTCCTAGTCCAGTGGTGTCAAAACATGTGGCCCAGGGGCCGAATCAGGCCCCCAGAATCAGGCTCCTTTCCTTCTCCCTCTCTCTTGCTTCCTTCTGCATCACTGCCTGCTTGCAATGCTTGCTCAATCGCAAAGGAGCTACAGAGCAAAACCTCGATTTTCTCCATTGATTAATGCTCCCCCTCCCCCCATCCTGGTCTCCTGGGGAGGGAGGGAAAGAACCAGAGCTTCCCTGGATCCCATGGGAGAAATGCAAAGAAAGCACCTTTAAGAACAACAAGTGCTAATGTTTTAAGCATGTTTTATTTTAAGGGGGTTTTTTTGTTTCTTTCTTTGTTTTAAATCTTTAGTCCTGTTTGTCTGTGTCCTTTAAAAAGTTTATATATCTGCTACCTCATCCTAAATAGGTCCACCCATGGCCTGGCCCGACATAGCCTGATCTGGCCCTCATAACAAATGAGTTCGACACCCCTGGCCTAGTTAATGGAGGGGGGAGCTCATCCAAACTAAAAGAACCAAAATGAGGCTATTGTATTTTGGTCACATTATGAGAAGATAAATGTGAGGAAATGTGTGGTGGCTTGAAGAGGGGTGGAGCAGAGGTGAAGAAAATACAGATTTCAGCAGGGAAGAGGAACAGCTGGAGATCTGAGAAGAAAGAGGCAGACAGCCAGAGACTGTGAAGGATCACCATGAGCTCGGAGAAGGAGAACTGCAGGAAGAACCAAGGCAGAAGCAGGGCTCAGTGAATAAGGTACGGAACAGACAGGACCTGCAAGCAACAGAAGAGGTTGGCAAGATTATGCCTGGGATAGAGAAGGCAGAGAAAGAAGTCCTTTTCTCCCTTTCTCACAACACAAGAACTCACGGGTATTCAATGAAATTGCTGAGCAGTCAGGTTAAACGGAGAAAAGGAAGTCCTTCTTCACCCAAAGGGTGATTAAGACATGGAATTCACTGCCACAGGAGGTGGTGGCAGCTACATGCATAGACAGCTTCAAGAGGGGATTGGATAAACAAATGGAGTAGAGGCCCATAGAATAATAATAATAATAATAATAATAATAATAATAATAATAATAATAATAATAATAATAATAATAATAATAATAATAATAATAATAAGCTTTTATTTATATCCCGCCCTCCCCGCCGAGGCAGGCTCAGGGCGGCTCACAAGAATCATAGAGTTGGAAGGGACCTCCAGGGTCATAAGAACATAAGAGAAGCCATGTTGGATCAGGCCAACGGCCCATCAAGTCCAACACTCTTGTGTCACACAGTGGCAAAAAATGTTATATACACACACACACTGTGGCTAATAGCCACTGATGGACCTGTGCTCCATATTTTTATCTAAACCCCTCTTGAAGGTGGCTATACTTGTGGCCGCCACCACCTCCTCTGGCAGTGAATTCCACATGTTAATCACCCTTTGGGTCATCTAGTCCAACCCCCTGCACAGTGCAGGTAACTAACGAATACCTCCCCCTAAATTCACAGGATGCTCATTGCTCTCAGATGGCCATCTAGCCTCTGTTGAAAAACCTCCAAGGAAAGAGAGTCCACCACCTCCTGAAGAAGCCTGTTCCACTGAGGAACCGCTCTAACTGTCAGGAAGTTCTTCCTAATGTTGAGCCAGAAACTCTTTTGATTTAATTTCAACCCATTGGTTCTGGTCCTACCTTCTGGGGCCACAGAAAACAATTCCACACCATCCTCTATATGACAGCCCTTCAATTACTTGAAGATGGTGATCAGATCACCTCTCAGCCGTCTCTTCTCCAGGCTAAACATGCCCAGCTCCCTCAACCTTTCCTCATAGGACTTGGTCTCCAGACCCCTCACCATCTTCCTCGCCCTCTTCTGGACCTGTTCCAGCTTGTCTATATCCTTCTTAAAATGTGATGCCCAAAACTGAACACAAAACTCCAGGTGAGGTCTTACCAGAGCAGAGTAAGGCGATACCATCGCTTCGTGTAATCTGGACACTAATAGCCATCAGTGGCTATTAGCCACAGCGTATTGTTGAAGCTCTCTGTCTGGGGCAGTGATGCTCTGTATTCTTGGTGCTTGGGGGGGGGGGGGGGGAGAAGGCAACAGTAGGAGGGCTTCTAGTGTCCTGGCCCCAGTGATGGACCTCCTGATGGCACCTGGTTTTTTGGGTGACTGTGTGACATAGAGCATTGGACTGGATGGGCCATTGGCCTGTTCAAACATGGCTTCTCTTATGTTCTTATGACTTAAGAGCAGTAAGTAAAGTGTCCGTACAGTCTTGCACTCCTGTATTCTGACTGATCCTTTCATGAGCCTGAAGTGTGTGCATTTGTGTTGCCAGTGACAACAAGAGTGACTGGAAAAGACAATCGTGCTAGGAAAAGTGGAAGGCGGCAGGAAAAGACAGAGACCCAACATGAGATGGATTGACTTGATCAAGGAAGCCAGGAGGGCCCTCCGTTTTGCAAGACTCGAGCAAGGTTGGTAACCATCAGATGTTTCAGAGGACTTTAATTCATAGGGTCTCTATAAGTTGAAAGTGACTTAATGGCATTTAACGCATATACACAAAGAGCTCCCCCACCACCACCGAGTAAACAACACTTTCTCTTTCAACGCTGGGATCGCAGCAGCCCCAGGAGAGATGCTGTGGCCTTCAACGGGTCTCTTTGTTGTTGTTCAGTCACACAGTCGAGTCCAACTCTTTGCGACCCCATGGGCCGAGTCACGCCAGGCCCTCCTGTCTTCTACCATCCTCCAAAGTCTGCTCAAGCTGTGATCCTCCCGGGCACGCTTGCTTGGCTACTCCATCTCGTTGAATACAATGGGACTTGCTTTGGATTGGAAGGTTGCCCAACCAAACATGCAGCATCAGTAACACATGGCCAAGTTTACATCATGCACAGCCAGTCCTGAGTGGCCCCACCCATCATATCACACCACCCTTTTTATGTTCTGCTGCAGGGATCAGGTCTGGCTTCAGCCAGCAGACAGACCGACACGAATGAATTACCCCAAACAAAGCAGAAGACGAGGGCTATGGGCTGCTCTAGCATTTCCCTCTCTGTGTGCATCCCCACTCCTCACATCTGATCTGAACCTCAAAGACACCTGTTCTGGGTGCATCCAAGTCAGTAGACATAGACAGCAGCCATTTTTTGTCTTTGAGTCGCAGTGCAGGGTTTCCAGTGCAACACCAATTCCAGCAGTCAATCTAGAATCATGTTCATGTTGTTTGAAGCCACACGAAAGGGCTTCTTTGTATTTTACATTTATCAGCAAGAACATATGCTCGTGATCTCTTTGCTGTTAATTGGAGACATTAACTTGGGTTATGCTTTCCCGCAAATGTCCGAGGTTGAGATCTTCATTGTTAGGTCAGGCCACAATCCCCCTCATCTCATATTCTGCCTTTGGAAAGCCTATGAGGAACTACACCCTCGGGCTTATCCGAGGATAACCATGCTATCTGCAGGAAAAGAGGGCCTAGAGACCAACAAGATTTGGGAGTATATGTTTTCTCTCCCTAACCATTTCTTTTCTGCTATAAATCAAGCAGATTACATTTTGCAAGGTACCTCTGCCTCCTGCCTCCTTTCTCTCCCACCTTCAGCTGGGGATATAAGAACTCAGGGATCTCCATTCCTACTAGTATCTGATGAAGGACACCTTGGCTCATGAAAGCTGATACCCGAAAAACCTTATTGGTTTTTATAGCGCCACTGGGCTCATATTTAGCTCTTCTTTTTGGTGTGTATTGCTAGCCGCTGGGGGATGTATTGCTAGCCTCTGGGGGGGGGGGGAGCGGGACCAGGGAGGGCCTTCTACTGGCTGCCACCTAGGGTTGCCAAGCCCCGTCTGCTGTGCACCGGGTGACTTTTGCTCTGTGCTTTGCACTCGCATGAAGCAATGACGTCATCCAGAAGTGACATCATCGCACTCGCGGCCGCTCTAGTCATTTCTGGGGAAACTCTATGTTTTTCCTGCTTGCTCTAGCCATTTGGGAGGGAAAAACTCTATGGTACCTATTCTAGCATAGAGTTTTCCGTTCCAAATGGCTACAGCATCTAGGAAAACCATAGAGTTTTCCCGGAAACTCCAAGAGTGGGTGCGAGTGCCGGCGCAATGACATCACTTTCGGGTGACGTCATTGCACCAACAATGTCGGGGGAGGTTCCCCCCGCCAGCCCAATGGAAGGTATTTTGGGGAGAGGCACTAGATGCTATACTGAAAATTTGGTGATCAGATCACCTCTCAGCCGTCTCTTCTCCAGGCTAAACATGCCCAGCTCCCTCAACCTTTCCTCATAGGACTTGGTCTCCAGACCCCTCACCATCTTCACTGGCCTTCTCTGGACCCATTCCAGCTTGTCTATATCCTTCTTAAAATGTGGTGCCCACAACTGAACACAGTACTCCAGGTGAGGTCTTACCAGAGCATAGTAAAGTGATACCATCACTTCATGTGATCTGGACACTCTACGTCTGCTTTGGGTCCCAATTGCAGGGAAAGCAAGACACAAAAAATAAGGCTGACTGCGCTGTTTTCCAGTTCTGTAAGTCCTCGTCCCACTGCAGTGTTGATTGAAGGTCTTTGATGTCCGAGAGAACTCTTTATGATATTTTGAGTCTCAGTGAGAAGGGGGGGGGGAGGGCTGCAAACAAAGCAGACAAGATAAAACACCTTGTTTCAGATTCCTCAGCTCCTGGTTGCTAAATGACCTCCCAAGCCCATGTCACAGGGTTTGAGACCAAGAGTCAAAGCTACTGGAAGAGAAGCACATAGACATCAAGAGAATATCTGTGCACACCTCCTAGAAGCATGTCCCACCTAGTGAAGTGCTGCTTACTTCCCTAGTAAGGCTTACTTCGGAAGAGCCCTGTGACACAGAGTGGTAAAGCTGCAGTGCTGCAGTCGAAGCTCTCTGCTCACAACCTGAGTTCGATCCCTGTGGAAGCTGGGTTCAGGTCGACTCAGCCTTCCATCCTTCCGAGGCTGATAAAATGAGTCCCCAGCTTGCAGGGGGGAAAGTGTAGATGACTGGGGATGGCAACGGCAAACCACCCCATAAAAAGCCTGCCATGAAAATGTTGTGATGCGACGTCACCCCAGAGCCGGAAACAACAACTGGTGCTTGCACAGGGGACTACCTTTACCTTTAAGGCTTACTTCCTTGGGCCAATGTGCCAGTGTTCTTAGAGTAAGCGGCCCTTTGTAGAATTATGGAGAACCCCTCCAGTTGTTCATCAACCTGATACTAATTATTGGTGATTATTGGTTTAACTTGCAGGGACATTGTGAGGAAGAAGACAGTACAGGCCACAGAAGACTCTGCGGCATTTGTTTTGGGTGCCAGGTTAGCTGCGTATCTTTTTTCCATCCCTTCACCAACTTTTGCCTTCAACAATGAAGCCCTGACACTCAGGGCCATTTTAAAACCCTCAAGGTTTATGGGCAGAGCAACTGGGACCCTGTTGGCCATGTTTCAGTGGGGCCGATGCAGGAGAATTCAAAGTGGAAAGAACTGAAGTCCTTTCTACGGTCTCACATTATCATACCCGCCTGAACAGAGAAGCTATTGAGATTTACAAACACCAGCACAATTTTAACAGAAAGGAAGAAGGCATTTTCATCCACCAATCTTGGTACCCAGCTCTGCAAAACACCCTGCAGACTATAAATTGCAGCAAGTCTCAGAACAACCAGCAAATTCCACAGAACAATCAGCACAGTCAACAACCATCTTCTTTATCTTCAAACCCCTTCCAACCTTCCCAGCAATTAACACAGAACAATGGTCACATTCAACAGCCAGTTTCCTTATCACTACCCTTCCAGGAAGCCCCACCAAACAATGGGCACATCCACAAAACAATTGCCCTTTCATCACACCCCCTCCAGCCTAGAAATAGCAGCTCTCCAGCAGCCCTGGCCCCACTCAATGCACAGCAGCCAAGAAGGTCTGAGCGCCTGCTCCGGCTGCAACGCCACTGAGGATGTTCTCCACAGCTGAGAACGAAATGTCTGGAAGGAAAACTTTCTCCAGTAGAACACGGCACTTGATCCCGAAAGATTCTACAAACCCTAACTTCCTGACCGTTTGAGTGGTTCCTCAGTGGAACAGGCTTCCTCGGGAGGTGGTGGGCTCTTCTTCCTTGGAGGTTTTTAAACAGAGGCTAGATGGCCATCTGACAGCAATGAAGATCCTGTGAATTTAGGGGGAGGTATTTGTGAGTTTCCTGCATTGTGGAGGGGGTTGAACTAGATGATCTTGGAGGTCCCTTCCAACTCTATGATTCTAGGATTCTATGAAGGGCTGCATCCCCTGCCTCTAGTACTCTGCTCTGTATTCTCTTCGTCACAACAGGTGGAGACTTGCTCTTTTTCCTTCGCAGGCAAGCTGAGATTCTCAAGATTTCAACCAAGCTGCCAGATTCTCTAACTGCACGCCAGATTTTGTGAGTAATCGCTGCCAGAGAGTCCTAGAACCAATTTAATATCCCTGTGCATGATTTTTATATGAGAAGTGTTAATGCTCAATTATTCACAAGGAAATCATTAGACTTCTGGGACTGAGGAGTAAAACGAGACCCTTCCAGCCAGGCCCCAGTTGCTCCTGAGCCAGGAGAAAGCAAGCTGGGGAGGCCTGGGCCCGTCACAGACCCCTTCTCCCCCAAAACTGGTGCTGCGCAGTCCTTTTCTCCTCTATGTTTCCATCCTCCTGGATGCCTCATTCCAAAAGGGGTGAATTTCTCTTACCCAATCCAGTTCCATCAGCAATGAAAAGTTCACAGCAACGAGCACTCAAGACAGTTCATTTTAAAGGTTCAGAAGGTAGCCATGCTGGCCTGCAGAAGAAGAGCTGGATTCGAGTCCTGTTAGAAATCGAGACTATTTTTTTGGGAAGGGGGGTTAAGTTTTTGACAGTCTGTGTCCCTCTTCCTCAGAGACCCGGTTTCTGAGGCAGGGAGTTTTGACCTTCCAAAGCTTGTTGGTCTCGAAGGTGCTAGAAAAGGCTCTTGAGGGGTAGGAGGTGCTGCTGGTGACCAAAATCAAGATAATGAACGCCAGGGTGTTCCCCAGTACTCTGAAAGTTGGACGACGCAGAAAGCTCCAAGTGGGCAGCCGTATTGGTCTGAAGCGGTTGAACAAAGCAGGAGTCCAGTAGCACCTTTAAGACCAACCGAGTTTTATTCAGAACGTAAGATTTCGTGTGAGCCAGATCTGGGAGAACCGGGTTTGATTCCCCACTCCTCCACTTGCACCTGCTGGCATGGCCTTGGGTCAGCCATAGCTCTGGCAGAGGTTGTCCTTGAAAGGGCAGCTGCTGGGAGAGCCCTCTCCAGCCTCACCCACCTCACAGGGTGTCTGTTGTGGGGGAGGAAGGGAAAGGAGATTGTGAGCCGCTCTGAGACTCTTCGAAGTGGAGGGCGGGATATAAATCCAATATCTTCATCTACCTCACAGGGTGTCTGTTGCGGCGGAGGAAGGGAAAGTAGATTGTAGGCCACTCTGAGACTGTGTCCTTGAAAGGGCAGCTGCTGTGAGAGCCCTCTCAGCCCCACCCGCTCACAGGGTGTCTCCTTGTGGGGGAGAGAAGGTAAAGGAGATTGTGAGCTGCTCTGAGACTCTTCGGAGTGAGGGCGGGATATAAATCCAATATCTTAATCTACCTCACAGGGTGTCTGTTGTGGGGGAGGAAGGTAAAGGAGATTGTGAGCCACTCTGAGACTCTTCGGAGTAGAGGGTGGGATATAAATCCAATATCTTCATCTACCTCACAGGGTGGTCTGTTGTGGGGGAGGAAGGTAAAAGAGATTGTGAGCTGCTCTGAGACTCTTCGGAGTGGAGGGCGGGATATAAATCCAATATCTTCTTCTTCTTCTTTAAGCACACTTCATCAGATGAGGGGATCAGGTATTGTGGGCTGAAATACATGCAGTTTGTTGATTAAGAGGGCAAACTGGCTGTGGTCCACATGGCGAAACAGTTGAACAAGCAGGAGTCAAGTTGCACCTTTAAGACCAACCAAGTTTTATTCAGAACGTAAGCTTTCATGTGCTCTCTAAGCGCACTTCATCAACGAGGGGATCCCATTGTCTGATGAAGTGTGCTTAGAGAGCACACGAAAGCTTACGTTCTGAATAAAACTTGGTTGGTCTTAAAGGTGCAACTTGTCTCCTGCTTTGTTCAACTGCTTCAGACCAACATGGATGCCCACTTAGATCTAATCTACACGGTGAAACATGTGGCTTGGCCATTCGGTCTGGATAACCACAAAAGGTAATAAAGTTTTCCTGCCAGTTGGTGTTCCTGCAAATCTTGGTAAATCACAAAAGGACATGTATTTCCTAGTTTGTAGTCCACCTAAAGAAAGCTGACAGGGGAGAGAGTAGATTCCATCTGTGGATGACGTTGGCTGCCTTCCCACCCCCCCTCGCAAAACAGGCCAGAGCCCCCCTCTCCTTTCCTGGCCCCACCGGCCGGCCCAAATCTCCCCAGCCTTCTGCACCCCTCCTGAAGAAAGAAGAAGATATTGGATTTATATCCCGCCCTCCACTCAAGAGTCTCAGAGCAGCTCACAATCTCCTTTACCTTCCTCCCCACAACAGACACCATGTGAGGTGGATGGGGCTGAGGGGTCTCACAGCAGCTGCCCTTCAAGGACAACTCCTGTGAGAGCTCTGGCTGACCCAAGGCCCATTCCAGCAGGTGCAAGCGGAGGAGTGGGGAATCAAACCCGGTTCTCCCAGATAAGAGAGCTATGACTGACCCAAAAGCCATTCCAGCAGGTACAAGTGGAGGAGTGGGGAAACAAACCCGGTTCTCCCAGATAAGACGTCCGCACACTTAACCAATACACCAAACTGGCTCTCCTGGCCTAGCTGAGGAGTGCCTGCCGCCCCCTTTGTGGGAGAGGAGAGGCAAGCAGCTGGCCAAAGGGGCCCGGGGATCCCCCACTGCTTCGCCACTGGACAGCGGTGGCCTCTCCTCCTCCCTCCCTCCCTCCGCAGAAGCAAAGCTCCACTATGGGATCAGTGCCAGAGCTGTG
>NC_083234.1:4077945-4295445 GCF_032191835.1 Heteronotia binoei
AGCCATGTTGGATCAGGCCAATTGCCCATCCAGTCCAACACTCTGTGTCATACAGTGGCCAAAAAAAACCCAAACCCAAGTGCCATCAAGAGGTCCACCAGTGGGGTTAGAAGCCCTACCACTGTGCCCCCCAAGCACCAGAATACAGAGCATCACTGCCCCAGGCGGAGAGTTCCAACAATAAGTTGTGGCTAATAGCCACTGATGGACCTCTACTCCATATGCTTATCCATTCCCCTCTTGAAGCTGTCTATGCTTGAAGCCGCCACCACTTCCTGTGGCAGTGAGTTCCACATGTTAATCACCCTTTGAGTGTTGTTCACTCCTGGCCTCTCATTTCCAAGCACTCTGCCCTCCCCCATGCCCAGTGGCCCTGGGGAGAGAGGGGGGGGGGAGGCCTTCTGAACAGGTGGGGGAAGGATGCCTATGCAGGTTGGGGTGCCTGATGGAGGGTAGAGGAAGGGACCCTGGAGATCCAGTGTGGTGTAGGGGTTAAGAGCAAAGACTCT
Source organism: Heteronotia binoei (assembly GCF_032191835.1). Taxonomy (NCBI): domain Eukaryota; kingdom Metazoa; phylum Chordata; class Lepidosauria; order Squamata; family Gekkonidae; genus Heteronotia; species Heteronotia binoei. The sequence goes on from NC_083234.1 coordinate 4,078,455, forward strand.
AATCTGGGAGAACTGGGTTTGGTTCCCCACTCTTCCTCCACATGCAGCCAGCTGGTGTGACTTTGAGTCAGTTACAAGTTCTCAGCAGAGCTGTTCTCTCAAGAGCAGTTCTCAAAAGAGCTCTCTCAGCCTCACCTACCTCACAGAGTGTCTGCTGTGTGGAGACGAAGGGAAAGGAGAAGGGCAGGGTATAAAATGGACACCTCTTCTTCATCTTTATCAATGATTTGGATGAAGGAATAGAGGGAATGCTTATTACATTTGCAGATGATACTATATTGGAAGGGGTTGCAAACACAACAGAAGACAGAAACAGGATACAGGATGACCTTGACTGGAAAATGGGGCTAAAACCAATGAAACGAATTTTAACAGGGATAAATGTAAAGTTCTGCATTTAGGTAGGGAAAATCCAATACATGGTTATAGGATGGGGGAGACTTGTCTTAGCAGTAGTATGTGCAAAAAGGATCTAGGGATCTTAATGCATCATACGCTGAACATGAGTCAACAGTGTGATGCGATGGCTAAAAAGACAAATGCAATTTTGGGCTGTATCAACAGAAGTCTAGTGGCCAGAACATGTGATGTGATGGTATCGCTTTACTCTGCTCTGGTAAGACCTCACTTGGAGTATTGTGTTCAGTTTTGGGCACCACATTTTAAGAAGGATATAGAAAAGCTGGAATGGGTCCAGAGGAGGGCGACAAAGATGGTGAGGGGTCTGGAGACCATGTCCTATGAGGAAAGGTTGAAGGAGTTGGGGATGTTTAGCCTGAAGAGGAGGCATCTGAGAGGTGATAGGATCACCACCTTCAAGTACCACACATCTAGAGGATGGTGTGGAATTGTTTTCCTTGGCCCCAGAAGGTAGGTCCAGAACCAACGGGTTGAAATTGAATCCAAAGAGTTTCTGGCTCAACATTAGGAAGAACTTCCTGACTGTTAGGGCAATTCCTCAGTGGAACAGGCTTCCTCCTGTGGAGGTGGTGGGCTCTCCTTCCTTGGCGGTTTTTCAACAGAGGCTAGATGGCAGCAATGAAGATCCTGTGAATTTAGGGGGAGGTGTTTGTGAGTTTCCTGTCTTGTGCAGGGGGTTGAACTAGGTGACCCTAGAGGTTGTTTCCAACTCTATGATTCTATGATTCTTCTTCTTCTTCCCTCAGATGAGATGCATTGGCCAGCAGCAGGGTTTTTTTATAGCAGGAACTCTTTGACTCCTTTGGGTAGTGAAGGGCAGGGTATAAAATGGCCTCCTCCTCCTTTTCTTCTTCTTCTTGCCTCAGATGAGGTGCACTGGTCAGGAGCAGGGGGTTTTTTTGTAGCAGGAACTCCTTTGCATATTAGGCCACACACCTTTGCTATGGCCAATCCTCCTAGAGCTTACAGTAGGCCCTGGAAGAAGAGCCCTGTAAGCTCCAGGAGGATTGGCTCCAGGAGAGTGTGGCCTAATATGCAAAGGAGTTCCTGCTACCAAAAAAAAAAGCCCTGGCTAGGAGATGTGTGCTTTGGAGCTCCTTCTCAGGGCCTTTCCCCAAAGCTCAGCAGAGGCAGAGCCCACACTTAGCAGAGGCCTCACACAGGAGCAGTGTGAGGTGTGGTGCTTCTTCTCCCAGGTGGCCCACCTGCCGGCCTTTCAAGTCAGCAACCCCAAATGCATCTCCTCATTAGCAACAGCAACTCTGCCAGGCTCTCTTCCGTGTCCAGAAGAGCCTTTAAGGAACACCCAGGAACGCTTGGCCCCTCTCCTGGTGGGAAAACAAACCCTGGGACTTCTGCCCTTCTGCTTGCCCCCCCCCCCACTTGTGGCCAGATGGTGCTGCCGGCCCCCCATAAGCTCTGAGGCCCACTTAACTCTGCCATGGCATCGGAGCAGACTGGACTCAGGGGGATACGGAACAGACAAAGGGGGCATTTGAAAGCTGCCGGCAGCAAAAGGAATATTTGATCACAAGCACTCCATCGCCTCTACTCACCGGAGTCCCCCGGGAGGCTACGCTCCCAGATGCAAGGGCTGTTGCACTCCTCTCATCTGTGCTCCGAAAATGGCTTTGGCAGGAGTTGCCCGAGATGGCAGCTGAGCTGACAAGAATAGCGAGCGGTCCCCAAAGGCCGGCCAACAGCCCCTCTTCTCCCAGTCCAGTCGGGGCATCGCTGTTCCACCTCGCCCTCCCGGACTCCTGCGACTTCCACAGGCTCATGGAGATGTCCCTGCAGCTCCCACTGGTCCCTTGGTTCAGCCAGAGGGCTCAGAAGATGCAGCCCAGGAGGAGCTCCAGGCCTTTCTCCAGATGGAGATGCCGCTCCAAAGACATGCCGCAGCCAGGCCTCCAGTATGTAGGGTTGCCAACTCTGGGTTAGGAAATTCCTGGAGATTTGGGAGTGAGGGGAAAGACAAGATTTGGGGAAGGGAGGGACCTCAGTGGAATACCAGGCCAGAGAGTCCCCCCCCCCCTCCAAAGCAGCCGCTTTCTCCAGGGGAATGGATCTCTGTCATCTGGAGATCAGGTGTAATTCCAGGAGATCTCCAAGCCCCACCTGGAGGTTGGCAACCCTAAATGGGCAAGGTTTTTGGTGGCATTTCGGCCAGGTTTGAAAGTGTAAAGTCCCTGCCTTTCGATCCCCACACCAGTCAGGCCAAGCACTTATCAAAGTTTTCCACTTCTGGGGCACAGAAAGGACAGCTGGAGTTTGTGTGTGGGGGGGTGGAATTCATGCCCCCCCCCCCCCCCAGGATTCCTCTACTGCAGATTCCCCAGGCCGCATCTGGGAAGCTTGGAGGGGATGAGACAGAACTTTAAGAAAGTTTGGCGTTCATGGAGATTTACACTGAAATGTCTGGTATTATTGACCCTTGATGCAACATTAAAGGTAAAAGGTAAAGGAAAGGTCCCCTGTGCAAGCTCCAGTCGTTTCCGAGTCTGGGGTGACGTTGCTTTCACAATGTTTTCATGGCAGACTTTTTACGGGGTGGTTTGCCATGGCCTTCCCCAGTCATTTATACTTTACCCCCAGCAAGTTTGGTGTAGTGGTCAAGTGCGCAGACTCTTATCTGAGAGAACCGGGTTGGATTCCCCACTCCTCCACTTGCAGCTGCTGAAATAGCCTTGGTCAGCCAGAGCTCTCTTATCTGGGAGAACTAGGTTTGATTCCCCACTCCACCACTTGCAGCTGCTGGAATGGCCTTGGGTCAGCCATAGCTCTCGCAGGAGTTGTCCTTGAAAGGGCAGCTGCTGTGCGAGCCCTCTCAGCCCCACCCACCTCACAGGGTGTCTGTTGTGGGGGGACAAGATAAAGGAGATTGTAAGGCGCTCTGAGTCTCTGATTCAGAGAGAAGGGCGGGGTATAAATCTGCAATTCTTCTTCTTCTTCTCATTCTCATTTTACTGACCATGGAAGGATGGAAGGCAGAGTCAACCATGAGCCAGGATTGAACTCAGGTCATGAGCAGAGTTTGGACTGCAGTACTGCAGCTTACCACTCTGCACCACGGCGCTCTTCCTACATTACTTGATTGCAAAGGCAGTGGACTTATCTGGTGAGTCCAACCCTGGAGGCGAATGGATCCTATGGGATTCCAAGAAGCACGAGAGGATTTCAGGAACCCAGTCACACTCATTGTCACACATGAGGCTGCCTTAGACCCTTCGTTAATCAAGGTCAGTATTGTCCACTCAGACTGGGAACAGCTCTCCAGGGTCACAGCTGGAAGTCCTTCTTCACCCAAAGGGTGATTAACATGTGGAACTCACTGCCACAGGAGGTGGTGGTGGCTACAAGCATAGCCAGCTTTAAGAGGAGATTGGATAAAAATATGGAGCAGAGGTTCATCAGTGGCTATTAGCCACAGTGTGTATATATATATATATGTGTGTGTGTGTGTGTGTGTGTGTGTGTGTGTGTGTGTATTGGCCACTGTGTGACACAGAGTGTTGGACTGGATGGGCCATTGGCCTGATCCAACATGGCTTGCCTTATGTTCTTATGTCTGGGACAGTGATGCTCTGTATTCTTGGTGCTGGGGGGGGCATAGTGGGAGGACTCTAGTGTCCTAGACCCACTGGTGGACCTCCTGATGGCACTTTTTTTTTTGGGGGGGGGGCACTGTGTGACACAGACTGTTGAACTGGATGGGCCATTGGCCTGATCCAACATGGCTTCTCTTATGTCCTTATGTGACACAGAGTGTTGGACTGGATGGGCCATTGGCCTGATCCAACAGGGCTTCTCTTATGTCCTTATGTGACACAGAGTGTTGAACTGGATGGGCCATTGGCCTGATCCAACAGGGCTTCTCTTATGTCCTTATGTGACACAGAGTGTTGAACTGGATGGGCCATTGGCCTGATCCAACAGGGCTTCTCTTATGTCCTTATGTGACACAGAGTGTTGAACTGGATGGGCCATTGGCCTGATCCAACATGGCTTCTCTTCTGTTCTTATGTGACACAGAGTGTTGAACTGGATGGGCCATTGGCCTGATCCAACAGGGCTTCTCTTATGTCCTTATGTGACACAGAGTGTTGAACTGGATGGGCCATTGGCCTGATCCAACAGGGCTTCTCTTATGTCCTTATGTGACACAGAGTGTTGAACTGGATGGGCCATTGGCCTGATCCAACATGGCTTCTCTTATGTTCTTATGTTCACATCACTCACCACTTGGCCCTTTCTAACTGGAGATAACCAGGATTGAATTGAGGACCTTCTGCTCACCAAACAGATGCTCTACCACTGAGCCACGGCCTCTGTTTAAGCTGCCATGTATTGAATCAGATCCTAGATTCATCAAGGTACGTATTGTCTACTGAGATTGGCAATGGCTCTTCAGGGTCTTGGGGAGAGTTCTTTCATACCACCTCCTGCCTGGTCCTTTTAACTGGAAGTGCTGGGGATTGAACTTGGGACTTTCTGTATGCCAAGCAGGTGTTCTACAACTGAGCCGTCATCAGGAATTCACTGGGAAGTCTGGTGGGAGTTTAGAATGACGAGCTCCACCAGATGATAGAGGGTTACCTCCGGGGTTCCCTTAACACCTCCTGATGGACCACCAGCCTCCTGAGTCACAGACCACCAATTGGGAGTATTAAACAGGGACTGGGAGACATTCCAAGCACTGGGGGCAAAATCTCAAGCTGAGTCTGCCAGAATATGCCACAGAGCCCATTGAAGAGCCTGTGAGGTGGCAGCAAAGAGATCTCCACTATCGACGCGTTGCCTGAACTTCATCCAGCACAATTATTTAGATTAATTAGGCAATTGACAACTCCCAGGAGCGAGTCCCTGAATGTTAGTGATTTGGCATTTAGCAGTGACGTTTTTGCACGGTTCTTTGCCGACAAAAATCTCTCAGATCCATTCTGACTTTGACAGTGAGTTAATCAGTCGAGAGCGTAGCAGAGAAATCGGTAGCACCATCTCGTCACTGTTGCTTGGATCACTTCAGTCGGGTTTCATTGACGGGTGATGACAAGGTTGTGGCAGGCGGAGAGCCGGGACTGTAGATCCATGTCCTGCTGGACTTGTAAAATCATGCTTGAGGGAGTCTTGGGTACTTTAATTCAGGTGGCTGTGAATGCCTTGCTTGTGGAAGTGTCCGCCCCCAGAGCCCCTAAAACAGACAGTTATTAGACCATTAATCAAGGAGGCATCTCTCAATAACTCGGCCTTGGCCAATTATAGACCTGTCTGAGGCCTTTCCTTTCTGGGAAAGGTTACTGAACGGGAAGTGGCAGAACAGCTCCAGAAATACTTGCCTGAGACAAACTGACTTTAGACCTGAGTTTAGGGCAGAGACAGCTTTAGTGGCACTTGTGGGCAATCTTGGACTTCAGGTGGAGTTGACAGTCTTTGAGACAGTGAACCAGGCTATACTGATGCACCTGGAAGATGAAGTGGGCCAAGGAGAACTGAGGAGGTTCCAGACTTTTCTAAAATGGATAAAAGGAAGTCATTCTTCACCCAAAGGGTGATTAACAGGTGGATTTCACTGCCACAGGAGGTGGCGGCGGCTACAAGCATAGACAGCTTCAAGACGGAGTTAGATAAAAATATGGAGCAGAGGTCCATCAGTGGCTATTAGCCACAGTGTGTATATATATGTGTGTGTGTGTATCTATATATCTATATATTTTTTGGGCACTGTGTGATACAGAGTGTTGGACTGAATGGGCCATTGGCCTGATCCAACAGGGCTTCTCTTATGTCCTTCTGTGACACAGAGTGTTGGACTGGATGGGCCATTGGCCTGATCCAACATGGCTTCTCTTATGTTCTTCTGTGACACAGAGTGTTGGACTGGATGGGCCACTGGCCTGATCCAACAGGGCTTCTCTTATGTTCTTCTGTGACACAGAATGTTGGACTGGATGGGCCATTGGCCTGATCCAACATGGCTTCTCTTATGTTCTTCTGTGACACAGAGTGTTGGACTGGATGGACCACTGGCCTGATCCAACAGGGCTTCTCTTATGTTCTTCTGTGACACAGAGTGTTGGACTGGATGGGCCACTGGCCTGATCCAACATGGCTTCTCTTATGTTGTTATTAGCATGCTCACAAACATTTGTAGTGGGAGATGCTGAATCTTCCCCTTGGTAGTTGACATGGGGGGAGGGGTTCCACAAGGCTCTGGGTGACCTCCCATGTTGTCTAAGAATGATGTAAAGCCTCTTAAGAAGATCTTGCAAAGTTCTGGAGTAGGTTGTCATCAATACGGTGATGAGACCCAGCTATATATTGCCATAACATGCTGCCAGATAACATGCTAGCTGGAACGTCACATCTTCAAGTGGGCTGTACTTCCTAACAGGACTCTTTTGTAACAGGAACTCCTTTGCATATTAGGCTGCACCCACCTGATGTAGCCAGTTATCCTAGAGCTTACAGTAGGCCCTGGACTAAGAGCTTTGTGAGCTCCAGAAGGATTGGCTACCTCAGGGGTGTGTGGCCTAATATACAAAGGAGTTCCTGTTACAAAAAAAGCCTTGCTTCCTACCATCAATGGATTGCAATTTTCACTGAAAGACTGTTAAAATTTTGAGGAGTCTTACTGGACCCTGGTCAGTTTCCCAGCTACACTGTGTTAAGAAGCTGACACCTAATGTTTGGAAATGCCTGATTTGGCCACTCTGATCCATTTTTCAGTAACCCAAGGTTAGATTGGTATAACCGACTCAGAAGAAGAAGAAGACCACATATTTTTACCCCGCCCTTCTCTCTGAATCAGAGTCTCAGAGCGGCTTACAATCTCCTTTATCTTCTTCCTCCACAACAGACACCCTGTAAGGTGGATGGGGCTGAGAGAGCTCTCTCAGAAGCTGCCCTTTCAAAGACATCTCTGCGAGAGCTATGGCTGACCCAAGGCCATTCCAGCAGCTGCAAGTGGAGGAGTGGAGAATTGAACCCGGTTCTCCCAGACAAGAGTCCGTGCACTTAACCACTACACCAAACAGTGGGCTGCCCTATCTAGCAACTACAGTTAATTCAAAATAGCCATAAAATAATAAAATCACCTTGCTGGTTCTATGGTACTGCAGTCTTCCGGCTGTCTGAAGGGACCCTATCCAAGTCTCAAGGGCCGGGCGGGTCTCCTGCCCAAGATGCAGGACTCTCAGCCATTCTCTGAGACTTGGGGTTACTGCCCTGCCCACAAATTCTGAATTTGTGTCAACAGACAGCCAAAGTGAAGATGGCTGGACAGCGTTACTAATGTAACTAACACAAATTTGTGCAGACTTTGGAGGATGGTGGAAGACAGGAGGGCCTGGCGTGACTCGGCCCAGGGGGTCGCAAAGAGTCAGACTCGACTGTGTGACTGAACAACAGGGTACAGACAGGCCTGCCAAACTTCAGGCAGAGCCTAGAATTCTCCTTGAATTGCAACTAGCCTCCAGACTACAGAGATCAGCTCCCCTGGAAAACATGGATGCTTAGGAGGGTAAACCCTATGGCATTATACCCCACTGAGGTCCCCAGGCTGCACCCCTCCCAAATCTCCAGGAATTTCCCAAGCCAGAGGTGCTAGGGACCTGGACACAGCAGCTGGGGTCCATCTTACAGGCTCCTTCCCCCCCAGCCTGCAGGAGGGTTTCTGCCTTGTTCATCCCCCAGCCCGTTTTGCAGGGGAGCAAAAGAGAGTGAAGCGAGACAAATTCAGGTAGGGGAAATAGAAATTAAATCTTAGCACACGTCTGACAAGTACAGATTCCAGCTGGCTGAGCCGCTGGGGTGCCTTAGCAAACAGTTACACAATAATAGGGAGGGAAATGAAGAGCCAGCCAGGGGAATCGCTGCGGACACTCAATTCTTTACTTATTCAACAGACCTGTCTTACGTTTTCATTACCAAGGTCGGCTGCTTTTCCTCCTGGGGCTGCCTTGGCTGGGAAAGTAACTTGCTCAAATGGTGTCAATCAGCAGTCCATGAGGTCTGAAGGCCTCGTTGTTAGATGAGGGTGCAGAAGTAAATTCATTGCATTCCGGCGGGTTCTCATCACCAGAATGAGGATGGTCATTAACGCTGCCCAGATGGGCTTTGCCTGCAAGGTTGCAAATGGTCCTGAATTGTGACCAACTCAAGGAAACAACAGGCTGCTGTTCTGGAGCCTCAGAGGCAAGCTGGGTCCTAAGAACAGAAGAGCTGCTTTGCTGGATATGGCCAATAGAAGGAGGAAGAAGAGGAGGAGAAGGAAGAGGAGAAGAAGCAGGAGGAGGAGGAGGAAGAGGAGAAGAAGAAGACTGCAGATTTATACCCTGACCTTCTCTCTGAATCAGAGACTCAAAAGCGGCTAACAATCTCCTTCACCTTCCTCCCCCACAACAGACACCCTGTGAGGTGGGTGGGGCTGGAGAGGGCTCTCACAGCAGCTGCCCTTTCAAGGACAACTTCTGCCAGAGCTATGGCTGACCCAAGGCCATGCTAGCAGGTGCAAGTGGAGGAGGGGGGAATTAAACCCGGTTCTCCCAGATAAGAGTCCGCTCGCTTAACCACTACACCAAACTAGCCCATCTTGACCAGCATCTTCTTTCACACAGTGGCCACCGGATGCTCCCAGAGGACCTACAAGTAGAGCTTATTCCTGTTTACGCATGAAGCGGTCTCCTATTGAGCCCATCAGGGTCACTGTTGTCTACTCAGACTGGCAGCAGCTCTTCAGGGACTCCAGCAGAGGTCTCGCACATCTCCCTTTGCCTGGACCTTTTTGCTGAAGATGCTAGGGATTGAACTTGGGACCTTCGGCATGCCAAATAGAGGCTCTACCACTGAGCCATAACCTCACCTTCCCTGAATGGAACTCTAACACTGCAGCCGCCTTATACTGAATCAGACCATTGGTTCACTAAGGTTTGTATTGCCCACTCAGTCTGGCAGCAGCTCTCCAGGGACTCACACATCTCCCTCTGCCTGGTCCTTTGAGCTGGCAATGTCAGGGATTGATCCTGAGAGCTTCCGCATGCCAAAGAGAGGCTCTACCAGTGAACCATGGACTCACCATTTGCTTATTCTATTTAGTTATACATTTATGAGTTAATACATTTATTTAGTTGTTTAGCTAATGCATTTTGGCAGCTTACAATGTAAATAAGAATAAAGTACAATAAAATACATAAAAACTATTAGTTAAAATCAAGAATTTAAAGTGGTTGTGTTGAACTTTTGGGGCCCATTTTGGAGAGTTGCGGAGTTCAATGCTCTGATGGTTGGTCTTTTTTGGATGCTGTTGTCTTAACAGTGGCAAAATCTAGTATTTTCAATGGCTGGCAGTTTGTTCTGATGTTGTTTGAAATCTGCTGTCTGCCCCCCTGAGCGACTGAGAGGCAGCAAATGAATGAATGAATGAGCAAACAGCACTCTTTTCTGGCCCAGGACAAGTGGCAAACCAGTGCTTATGTCCTTAAAGGACTGTGGCCGTTCTCTCAAGAGGGCTGATCACTGAAATATGGTGCTGTTCAGCTATGGTTGCCAACCCCAGGTGTGACCTGGAGACCTCTCAGAATTACAGCTGATCTCCAGGCAACAGAGATCAGTTCCCCTTGAGAAGACAGCTGCTTTGGAGGGCGGACTCTGTGGCCTTGTGCCCCACCCTGCTCAGACTCTACCTCCAGTTCTCCAGGAATCCCCCTACCTGGAGTTGGCAAGCCAACATTCAAATATTATTGTTCAATTGCACAGTTGAGTCCAACTCTTTGTGACCCCATGGACAAAGTCACGCCAGGCCCTCCTGTCTTCTGCCATCCTCCGAAGTCTGCTCAAATTCGTGCTAGTTACATCAGTAATGCTGTCCAGCCATCTCCTCTTTTGCCGTCCCCTTCTTCTTTTGCCTTCTGTCTTTCCTAGCATCAGGATCTTCTCCAGGGAGTGCTCCCTTCCCATTTGGTGACCAAAGTACTGGAGCTTCGGCTTCAGCATCTGACCTTCCAGGGAACAGTCTGGGTTGATTTCCCATAGGACTGACTGATTTGATCTTCTTGCAGTCCAAGGGACTCAAATGAGTCTCTCCCAAAAGGAAGAAGAAGACTGCAGATTTATACCCTGTCCTTCTTCCTGAATCAGAGACTCAGAGCAGCTTACAATCTCCTATATCTTCTCCCCCCACAACAGACACCCTGTGATAACTCCTGCAATAGCTATGGCTAACCCAAGGAAGAGAAGAAGAAGAAGAAATTGGATTTATATCCCACCCTATACTCTGAATTTCAGAATCTCAGAGTGGTCACAATCTCTTTTACCCCCCCCCCCCACACACAGACCTCCTGTGAGGTGGATGGGGCTGAGAGGGCTCTCCCAGCAGCTGCCCTTTCAAGGACAACTCCTGCAATAGCTATGGGTAAGCCAAGGTCATTCCAGCAGCTGCAAGTGGAGGAGTGGGGAATCAAACCCGGTTCTCCCCGATAAGAATCCACACACTTAACCACTACAGCAAACTGGCTCTCAAGAAGACAGGGGTATGTGTGACTGGAAGGGTATGAAGGAATAACAGTTTGAGTGAGGAATGAGCAGAAAGTTGAAAGTCAGCTGATGCCCCTTGGTGAAGGCAAAATATTAAAGAGTTCAGTAGTACCTTTAATACTAACAAATATTGTTGCATCATAAGCTTTTGAGAAACACAGGTCTCTTCATCAGATGCATCTGGTGAAGAAAACTGAAAGTTTATGTTAAGAACATAAGAACATAAGAGAAGCCATGTTGGATCAGGCCAATGGCCCATCCAGTCCAACACTCTGTGTCACGCAGTGGCCAATGTATATTATATATATGCACTGTGGCTAATAGCCACTGATGGACCTCTGCTCCATATTTTTATCCAATCCCCTCTTGAGGCTGTCTATGCTTGTAGCCGCCACCACCTCCTGTGGCAGTGAATTCCACATGTTAATCACCCTTTGGGTGAAGAAGTACTTCCTTTTATCCGTTCTAACCTTACTGCTCAGCAATTGCATTGAATGCCCACGAGTTCTTGTATTGTGAGAAAGGGAGAAAAGGACTTCTTTCTCTACTTTCGCCATCCCATGCATAATCTTGTAAACTTCTATCATGTCACCCCGCAGTCGATGTCTCTCCAAGCTGAAGAGCCCCAAGCGTTTCAACCTTTCTTCATAGGGAAAGTGTTCCAACCCTTTAATCATTCTAGTTGCCCTTTTCTGCACTTTTCCCAATACTATAATATCCTTTTTGAGGTGCGGTGACCAGAATTGTACACAGTATTCCAAATGAGACCGCGCCATCGATTTATACAGGGGCATTATGATGTTACAATAAAATGTGTTGGTGTTGAAGGTGCTGTTGGACTCCTTATTATGTTGCAGCAGCAGACTAACACAGCTTGCTCCGTTGGTGGAGGCAAGGCCTCTCTACCTCCCTTTGGGATCCGATGCGGATGACGTATCTGCAACCCTGCAGGAAGGCTTCTTTGCTTCCACCTGCGCTCCGCCTAACATAAAGTTGCAAACACTCCATGAGCATTCAGGGCATTCTTCTCCAAAGGGTAGCAAGCTAGACTGCACTGCCCCAGGACTTTTCACTGTTGGGCACAGGGAGGGCATCAATTTGCAATTGCAAAAAAATAAAATAAAATAGGGAAATGCAGATGTTCAGCAGCGTTTCTTATTCCAGTAAGCACAGCTCAAGAGGCTGAGGGAAATGCCTGCACTAACCTGGGGAGGAGGCTAATTCCACCTCAGTGCATTTGCTGTGAACAGGAAGGGAAAGGAAGACCACACTGAGGAGGGATTCCACACAGCAGATGGCCCTGCTTAGGGGGAGATGCTGCTGAGGTGACTGCAGAGCACAGCCGAAGATGTGGAAATTCTGGATGTAGAGCACTGAGCGGACCCCCTGAACTGCAGTGGAGGTGGGGCGCAGCTGGGAGGCCAGAGGAGGAGGAGGGTGTTAGCACACTGAGTATTTTGAAAGAACAAACTGGGCGCAAGATCTCAGGTGTCGACCTGACACTTAAAATGGAAGACTTGCATTGAGTTTTCTTACAGGGAAATGCTGATTGACACTTTGGGGTCAGTCAGAAATTTTTCTCCAGGCCTGATTGGCAAGGGTTCCTGGAGGCTTTTACCATCTTCTGAGCATGGAGCAGGAGTTACTAGGGGGTTGTATATGTGTATATGAGGGGATGTATTTGTGAAGTTCCTGTATTAGAATCATAGAGTCAGAAGGGACCTCCAGGGTCATCTAATCCAACCCCCTGCACAAGGCAGGAAACTCACAAATACCTCCCCTTCAATTCACAGGATCTTCATTGCTGTCAGGTGGCCATCTAGCCTCTGTTTAAAAACCTCCAAGGAAGGAGAGCCCACCACCTCCCAAGGAGGAAGCCTGTTCCGCTGAGGAATCGCTCTGATGGTCAGAAAGTTCTTCCTAATCCTAGAATCATAGAGTTGGAAGGGACCTCCAGGGTCATGTAGTCCAACCGCCTGCACAATGCAGGAAACTCACAAACACCTCCCCCTAAATTCACAGGATCTTCATTGCTGTCAGATGGCCATCTAGCTCAATTCACAGGCCCCTTCAATTCACAGGATCTTCATTGTTGTCAGGTGGCCATCTAGCCTCTGTTTAAAAACCTTCAAGGAAGGAGAGCCCACCACCTCCCAAGGAGGAAGCTTGTTTTGCTGAGGAATTGCTCTGACGGTCAGAAAGTTCTTCCTAATCCTAGAATCATAGAGTTGGAAGGGACCTCCAGGGTCATGTAGTCCAACCCCCTGCACAAGGCAGGAAACTCACAAACACCTCCCCCTCAATTCACAGGATCCACATTGCTGTCAGATGGCCATCTATCCTCTGCATTGTGCAGGGGGTTGGATTAGATGAACCTAGAGATCCCTTCCAACTCTATGATTGTATGAGTTTAGCCAGGGTAGGGTAGTGTTCAGGGGCTAGAGTGTCAGATCAGTGCTGGGGAAACCCAGGTTCAAGTACTTGGTCAGACATGAGAGTTCATTAGGTGATCTCAGATTGGCTGTGCTTTCTCTCTCTCACACACACAGACATAGTAACATCTTGGGAAACATGTACACTGCCTGAGCTCCTGGCACGAACATCAGGGCAAACATCTGTCCCTATGACCGGACTCTACATGTTTCTGGAACTAAAAATTCCAAGAAGAGGAAAAACATTTAGCAATATTGGGATGGGGCTACCATTTTGGGGAGAGACCAATTTAGACTTTCGGTGTTCCCCTTTAACTTTGGTGTTGCAATGGCGCATTTGCCAGCTTTTGGTCAGCCTTCTTTGGATTTCTGGTGCCATCTTGGGGTAAATGTCAGAGGCCTCCAAGCCAAATGTATCTCATAGCTCAAAGGCCAATTCTCATGTTTTTGTCCTCTCCTGTGACGAGGTCTCAGGTTTTCCTTCCGTTAGCTTTTATCTACTCATCTACTGTGATTCCTACAATATTTAATCTGTATCAGAAACTGTAAACCTTGTGCTTATTTTATGGGTCATTTGTTTGTCCCTCCTTCCCCGCCTAGATGATGCTTTCAGCTGGGGTTGGTTGGAAAGGATGGAGAGGGGGTGTCCCCTGCCTGTTTCTGCCCATCAACATTTGTCCAAATGACAGGCAAACAAATCAGCACTCTGGAGTGTAATAGCAGGAAGATAAATCTGGCAGGAACTAAATGGCTGCATGAAAGGGACATCAGCAAATGTTCATCCTGTATCTTAGGAGGACAAGAAGATTGCAATCCATTGTTGTGGGGGTCAGGGTAGAGTGCTGTTCCATTTGCATAATTTTGCCTGTCGTGAGGAAGGAGAGAAAGAGAGCGGAAAGCCTGAATCCTAAATGTGCCTGAGAGGCTGAAGCCACAGGGAACTGTTTGCTCAGCATGTGCCAAAGCCCAGACTATGGAGCTTCTGAGTTAAATTTTGGAGAAATGGCCAAGAGGGGCAGGAATCAGAGACAAGCTGCAGGTTACTCAGGCAGGCCCAAGGCTTACAGGACCATGGACAGCTCCCAGAAAGCATCAGAGATGGTTCTCGTACAAAATTTGGAGCTCAACCAAGCTATGAAATATGGAGCAGGTTTGGTGATTTCCCAAGCCTATTTAATGTCCAGTCACTTTACATTTATAGGATTCTGGAAGGAGCAGGGCCCTGGCTTGAAATTTTGTGATCTACCGTTAGCCAGTTTGGTGTAGTGGTTAAGTGCACAGACTCTTATCTGGGAGAACCTGGTTTGATTCCCCACTCCTCCACTTGCGGCTGCTGGAAGGGCCTTGGATCAGCCGTAGCATTCGCCGGAGTTGTCCTTGAAAGGGCAGCTGCTGTGAGAGTCCTCTCAGCCCCACCTACCTCACAGGGTGTCTGTTGTGGGGGGAGAAGATATAGGAGATTGTAAGCTGCTCTGAGTCTCTGATTTAGAGAGAAGGGTGGGGTATAAATCTGCAATCTTCTTCTGCATGTCAAGCAAAAGCTCATCTACTGAGACACCCCTCAGGTACCGGGCTCAAGTTCCAGGCTATACTGATCCGAAGCACCTGCTGGTTTCACTTACCATCGTTAATGGGTTTAGGGGAAGCTATACCAGCAACAGAAGTGTCTGAACTACTGTCAGCTTTATTTACGACTGAGGCTTTGTAATATTAATTCCAGTTAATAGTAAGCATGATATAATTTTCATGCATTGAATGATTCCAGTTAGGTTACGAGTGTTGCGCTCCAGTGCTATTGTAGGCATAGTAATGATGTTCATGTTCCAGGTGCGAGGAATTTTGGAAACATTGACCAGATCTGGTGTCAGCATCGCCATCATTATCAAACCTCGGGAGAGACTTCACAGCGGCTTTTGGTACAACTGGAACTTTCCCCATATGCTGGGCATTGGAATTTAGCCTGTTGGATATACAAGCTCAACAGACACGTTCTTTGTTGATTGTGATATTATTGTTCCTCAACATCCTCTGGAGTGACTTTGTGACCAACACTGAAGTCCTCAAGAGGGTGGAGGTTACAAGCATCGAGGCACTGCTGTTGAAGACACAGCTATGCTGGGCAGGACATATTTCTAGGATGGAAAACCACCGCCTTCCCAAGATTGCTCTGTATGGTGAACTTTCCACCGGCTATCGAAATAGAGGGGCACCAAAGAAGAGGTACAAGGACTCCTTGAAGAATCTTGGCACCTGTCACATCAACCATCACCAGTGGTCTGACCTAGCCTCAGATCGCAAAGCATGGAGGCACACCATCTACCAGGCTGTCTCTTCCTTTGAGAACGCACGCATAGCTGGTCTTGAGGACAAAAGGAGATTGAGGAAGAATCGCACTGCTACAGCACCAACCCCAAATCAGACTTTTCCCTGCAGCCACTTTGGCCGGATCTTCCTGTCCCACATTGGTCTTGTCAGCCACCAGCGAGCCTGCAGCAGACGTGGACTACTGCACCCTTCTTAAATCTTCGTTCGCGAAGTCAAGCCGAGAGAGAGTGGTTATGATGTGAATAATGACACAGAAACTTTAATGTGATAAAAACATTTTATTATAGTGCTACACTGTTGAATTTCTTCACTCTATTGCCTCTTTACAACTGTGGATTCTTTGGTTGGATCCTTAATGGTGGAATTGCCCTCAGGTGAGGAGTTCTTGGATAGCTGATGTGGGAGAAGAGCAGGGATTTAGTTCCAATGCCTTGGGGCAGAGATAGGTGCCCACCCATGTTTTCTGGGTTTTCCCACATGCTTCTGACAGCTCTGACTATTCCATGGATCGGATGGCACACATACGCACAAATACACAAACACAAGAGGAAATCATGTGCACGGGGAGTTCTGGGACAGGACAACAGTCCCTGCAAGCAACACTACAATGCTTTTAGCACAATGTCAGGATCCTTTTGTAAGGCAGTGTTCTTCTTAAAATTGTACTTTTTGGCAAACTTTCTGAGCTCTGCCCCTCTGGGAGTGTGGTGAAGGTAGATTTCTTGGAGGCAGCACTGCAGAGAGAGAGAGAGAGGGAGAGGTAATGAATATTTCATGCCTTTTGGTGTAATCCTATCCTTGGAAGAGCAAGACGGCGGCGGGGGGAGGGGCGGTTCGCTGTGTGTCTTTCCAGAGTCGGGGAAATCAGTCAAAACATTTATCAGAAATCTGTATAAACGGGCTAAGCGCTGCCGAGAGCTAATCTGTGCAGAGCTAATAAGACTGAACAAAGTCACCATGGACTTGCTACGGGCGGTTCTGATAAGGATTTGTCATAGGAATTGCAGGTGAGGTCTGAACCGCCTGCAGGAAGCGGGGGATGCAAATGTGTCAGTTTAAAACCCTCCAACTATGAGGGGCGCCACTGATGGTCTGAAAGGGGGGGGCAGGGAGGCCTCAGTCAAGCTCTGCTTCTGGCTCCGGTTTGGGTGTGGGGGGGGGGTGAAAAGGTCAGCCTCTGAGAGCCAGTTTGGTGTTGTGGTTAAGTGCACGTACTCTTATCTGGGAGAACCGGGTTTGATTCCCCACTCCTCCACTTGCAGCTGCTGGAATGGCCTTGGGTCAGCCATAGCTCTGGCAGAGGTTGTCCTTGAAAGGGCAGCTGCTGTGAGAGCCCTCTCAGCCCCACCCACCTCACAGGGTGTCCGTTGTGGAGGGAGAAGATATAGGAGATTGTGAGCTGCTCTGAGACTCTTCGGAGTGGAGGGCGGGATATAAATCCAATAACTTCATCAACCTCACATGGTGTCTGTTGTGGAGGAGGAAGGGAAAGGAGATTGTGAGCCACTCTGAGACTCTTTGGAGTGGAGGGCGGGATATAAATCCAATATCTTCATCTATCTCACAGGGTGTCTGTTGTGGGGGAGGAAGGGAAAGGAGATTGTGAGCCGCTCTGAGACTCCTCGGAGTGGAGGGCGGGATATAAATCCAATATCTTCATCGACCTCGCAGGGTGTCTGTTGTGGGGGAGGAAGAGAAAGGAGATTGTGAGCTGCTCTGAGACTCTTCGGAGTGGAGGGCGGGATATAAATCCAATATCTTCATCTACCTCACAGGGTGTCTGTTGTGGGGGAGGAAGAGAAAGGAGATTGTGAGCCGCTCTGAGACTCTTTGGAGTGGAGGGCGGGATATAAATCCAATATCTTCATCTACCTCACAGGGTGTCTGTTGTGGGGGAGGAAGGGAAAGGAGATTGTGAGCTGCTCTGAGACTCCTCGGAGTGGAGGGTGGGATATAAATCCAATATCTTCATCTACCTCACAGGGTGTCTGGTGGGGGGGGGAGGTAAAGGAGATTGTGAGCTGCTCTGAGAGTCTTCAGAGTGGAGGGTGGGATATAAATCCAATATCATCATCATCATGCCTGAACAGCAGTGCAGTTCCACAAAAACAGGCTGTTTTTACACTGCAGAAGCAGAGTGTGTGTTTGTGCTTGTGTGAGAGAGACTTAGTGTGTGTGTGTGTGTGTGAAGAGAGGAGGTAGCTCTGGAGCCAGTTTGGTGTAGCGGTTAAGTGCGCAGACTTTTATCTGGGAGAACCGGGTTTGATTCCCCACTCCTCCACTTGCACCTGCTGGCATGACCTTGGGTCAACCATAGTTCTCACAGAGCTCTCCTTGAAAGGGCAGCTTCTCTGAGACTTCTCTCAGCCCCACCCACCTGTGGGGGAGGAAAATAAAGGAGACTGTGAGCTGCTCTGAGACTCTGAAATTCAGCGTGGAGGGTGGGGTATAAATCCAATATCATTGTCGTCATCATCATTCATCATCATCATCAAAGGATCTGGTCCCAACTTGACTGGGGCAGGATTCAACCCAAAGGAAAGGATCCAAAGGCAGAGGGTTCTGAAGTTGCCACAGGGCAGTCAGACTGCACATAGCAACATAGATCATGTCTGATTATGGGGTAGGCCTCTCATTCAGCCCTTGGCATCTCTTGTTTAGGAACAGTTCTCTCTCTGAGGCTTCGGGGGTCTTTGCTGATGTAGACACTGCTAGTCCGGGTGGACCAATGATTTGCATGCAGCATAAGTTAGAGGTGTGCATTTATTTTTAAATATTGATGAAAGCATTCGTTCTTCATGGTGCGCAGCGGCTGAAGTGAAGCTAATCCAAATCTGACCCAAGCAGACTCTGCCCATCGTAACCATCGTTATAACTAAATTAAATTAAATTAAATCCTTAGTCACACTGAAGACGTCAATCCTCTGCCTATTCTCCGGAGCTGCCTTTCTGTTGCAGTTCCAAGAGTCAGTGAGGGACAAACAGTGACTCGGCAGGTATGCCTGACAGAGACGTCATCCAACCAGAAGAGTTTGCGGATATCCCCACCAATTGTTGCACCATGTTGCTAGATTTCTAATTCTTTAAGGGGTTTCTTCACTCACTTGCTGGAACTGTTTCTTTTTCTGGTGATGCGTCTGCCAGGCAAAGCTTCACCTGTGCTCATAGGCCAGCCAGCCTGTGCAGATTGATGAGAGAAAGGAGAGAGGCAGAGGCCCAGATTATGGACTCCCCTCCCCCCTCACACACACACAGCATGCCTGCCCTGCAGGTGATGACAGAGACAAATATTTTGCCTGCCTGCCAGTGAATTTGTGCAGGGGAAAGCAAACTGGGGAAAGTACAGCTGAAAGCTTCATAACCCCAACAGTTAGTATCCACACACCAAACCCGATGAGACGTGTAGAGAAAGTAGGGGAGAACCTAGTTTTGAACCCACCTGCAGCACGTAGGTAGAAAAAGCCAAACCTTGCCTATGCCAAGCTTTTCCGGGTGTTTCAGCCTTTTTGTCCAAACCAGGCAGGCTAGAAAATCAGTCAGGGCTGGAGAGAGAGAGAGAGAGAGAAAATATTCCTGAGAAATGGTGAAATCCACCAAGAAAAGTAAGGTAGAACGAGGTGGAGAGAGCCCACTTCCTCCACATGTTCAGGGTCGTCTATGTGGGGTTTCTTTTTTTTAAAGGAACCTGGGAAAGGAGAGAAAACTTCTAGAACAAAGACTACCTACCGGGAAATCTGGTGCAAAGGATCCCTTGAGAGATGGAATGGAGGGGGGAAAGTTACAACCAGGAAAGTTTGTTTCCTTGAAATCAATAAAGAACAGAATGAAGAGTCCAAACAGGCTGGCAACACCGACCGAGAAAATATCAATACTAAACAAAACCAACCTTAACCAAACAAGATGTCTATGCAGAGCCTAACAGGAGGTGACTTCCTTTTCCAGATGTGATTTTTTAAAAATGCTATTATTATGCAGGGCTTGATCACATGAAATCACAGTATCCTGAGTCAGACCTTTGGTCTTCCAAGGTCAGTCTTCCAAGAGCCAGTTTGGTGTAGTGGTGAAGTGTGCGGACTCTTATCTGGGAGAACCGGGTTTGATTCCCCGCTCCTCCACTTGCAGCTGCTGGAACGGCCTTCGGTCCTCCACAGCTCTGGCAGAGGTTGTCCTTGAAAAGGCAGCTTCTGAGAGAGCCTCTCAGCCTCTACCTTGCAGGGTGTCTGTTGTGGGGGAGGAAGGGAAAGGAGATTGTAGGCTGCTCTGAGGCTCTGTCCTTGAAAGGGCAGCTTCTGGGAGAACTCTCTTGGCCCCACCCACCTCACAGGGTGTCTGTTGTGAGGGAAGAAGGTAAAGGAGATTGTGAGCCGCTCTGAGACTCTGAGTAGAGGGCAGAATATAAATCCAACATCGTTGTCTTCTTCTCCTCCTCTGATTGTGGCTCTCCAGAGTCTTAGGTGCAGAAAGGTCTTCTGCATTACCAACCTGATTCTTTTAGGTGGAAATGCCAGGGATATAACCTGGGACCTTCTGCATGTAAAATAGGTGCTCTACTATCAAGCTAGGGACCCCACAACTACTTAATCAACAAAGGGCTTTTCCGAGAAACATGTGGCTGTTTCATACTTGCAGTTCTCTGCTGGGGGACTTGACTTGGAATGAGTCTGGGGCTTCTCAAATGTTCACTGAATGCGCTGTAAGGAGTTGGTGGTACTCAGACAACTTCTGAACATAAGCCACATAATTGTGGGAAGCCCTCAGATACCCAGGTCTGCAAAAAAGCACTGGGGCATGGCTCTGGGGCATGACAGCCAGTTCGGTGTAGTGGTTAAGTGCGCAGACTTTTATCTAACAGAACTGGGTTGAGTTCCCCCACTCCTCCACTTACAGCTGCTGGAATGGTCTTGGGTCAGCCATAGCTCTCGCAGAGCTGTCCTTGAAAGGGCAGCTTCTGTCATAAGAACATAAGAGAAGCCATCTTGAATCAGGCCGATGGCCCATCCAGTCCAACACTCTGTATCACACAATGGCCAAAAATGTATATATATATACACACACACACACACACACTGTGGCTAATAGCCACTGATGGACCTCTGCTCCATATTTTTATCTAACCCCCTCTTGAAGCTGGCTATGCCTGTAGCTGCCACCACCTCCTGTGGCAGTGAATTCCACGTGTTAATCACCCTTTGGGTGAAGAAGTACCTCCTTTTATCCGTTCTAACCTGACTGCTCAGCAATTTCATTGAATGCCCACGAGTTCTTGTATTGTGAGAAGGGGAGAAAAGGACTTCTTTCTCTACCTTTTCCATCCCATGCATAATCTTGTAAACCTCTATCATGTCACCCCGCAGTCGACGTTTCTCCAAGCTAAAGAGCGCCAATCGTTTTAACCTTTCTTCATAGGGAAAGTGTTCCAAACCTGTAATCATTCTAGTTGCCCTTTTCTGCACTTTCTCCAATGCTATAATATCCTTTTTGAGGTGCGGTGACCAGAATTGCACATAGTATTCCAAATGAGACCACACCATCGATTTATACAGGGGCATTATGATACTGGCTGATTTGTTTTCAGTTCCCTTCCTAATAATACCCAGCATGTCAGAGCTCTCTCAGCCCCACCCACCTCACAGGGTGTCTGTTTTGGGGGGAGGAAGTTAAAGGAGATTGTGAGCAGCTCTGAGATTCAAAGTGAAGGGTGTGGCATAAATCCAATATTGTCATCATCATTGTCGTCATCGTCATCACCGCCGCCACCACTGTCTTCCCACTAAGGCCCTTGAGAGGCTGGTCTGTGGCGACCCAACCAAATGCCTCCATGAAAGGAAAAATCAAGAACATGCCACCATCGGCAATGTCAGAAACTTATGATGCTCTCTAACATGCCCTTATAGAACACCGGAAATGCAAAAATGGAGCAACTGGAACTGAAAAAGTCTATTCTTGAGAGTTGCATTGACTTCACAGTGGACAAAAGCTGCTCTCTCATTTGTGACTTTAGGGCAAATTTTAGCATAAGCCAGATACATTTTTATTGTGACTCAAGTCCGGTCACATTTCTGCTAAAGTGCGTGTTGTAAGCCTTTAGGCCAGGGGTGGCCAACGGTAGCTCTCCAGATGTTTTTTGCCTACAACTCCCATCAGCCCCAGCCATTGGCCATGCTGGCTGGGGCTGATGGGAGTTGTAGGCTGTGGCGGAACCGGCCCGATTCTACCTTCAGACCCGGTCTCGTCAGCTCCCTATGGAGTCGCCAACTCCTGGAGGGAGCTATTTCTCCTCCTGCCCCTTGGGCTCGCTGCCACCACCTGCTCAGTCTAGGGGTTCAGATTGAGAGGAACAGGACTCCCAATCCCCCTCTCCAGCTGTGAGGCCAGGCCTCCAGGTCCTCTGCCACCCTGCACTTGGGTTTCACAGAGACCTCAGCGCTTCTTTGGGGCACCCCTGGAGGATTGGCACCTTATCCAACTGCATGCCTTCCCCCTTCCCCGGGGCCCCCTTCTCAACCCAGCGTGGTCTAAAGCGGTCTGGGGATCTATGTGGTACAGAGTTTGACTGCCAGCATTTTAAACAGAAAAAACATTTATTTAAAAGAGAAAAGGATAGGGAAAGAAAAACAAAACAAAAACAGTTGCATCTACAAAATTAGCACAGCACAGCAAACAGCATAACAAAGAAAAGTTGATTATAAACGCATCCGGCTGGCCCAGATCTAAACTTGCCCTGTCTTGTGAATTACTTACTTAGTCTGCCTGCCTGGGCCCTCCCAGGCAGGAGCCTCCATTGCTCGCCACATGCTCGCTCGAGCCCCAGTTCAAATCTGCCTTCTCTTCCTGCCTAACACATGCAAGGAACAACAGCACTTCCTGCCTCTCTAGGAGATTTTCCCCCTAGCGTTGTTGGTTTGGCTCTGGAAGGGAGGGGGGGAGTGAGGGGAAGGCTACAAAGCCCACTGAGGGATTTACTGACCCCTGCCAAATGAAGCACCACCACTGACTAAAATGGCGTTTCTCCACATAGGCAAAAACATCTGGAGAGCTACCGTTGGCCACCTCTGCTCTAGGCCAATTCCTCACTTGCCAAGTTTAAGTCAGCAGAGTGCAAAGGAAGGTGGCAACAGAGGGGTGCCAGTGGGCCAGAAGATGCCTTATTCTTCTGGCTGGATGACTGGGGAGGCTGGAGCTCAAAGCCAGAGTCTGTTCTGTGCAAGACATGTCTGCCCACCCCACCCCTCGACCCTCCTTTTGAACAGACAAAGTTGTCACCAGTGTATTTCTGTTTTGTTTGAAATAGGTTTATTTATTTATTTGTAGGCCACTTTTCTTGCTGAGACTCAGAGTGGATTTGCACAGGGTGATTCAAGAACGTTCCATAGGATGGGACATTCAGTGAACAGTACAAGGATGGGTGGTGGTCGATTTTGCCCGCTTCCAAGACAGCGCCTGCCGAAAGCCCGGCTGGCATGACCAAAGCTGTCATGGTGGGGCATCGGGGCAGAGGTGATCCTGCAGGGATAAGGGGCCAAGGTCATGGGAAAGCTTTATATGTGATAGTCAACACCTGATGAGCAGCCAGACGGGCGGCTGCCTGTTCTGCCTGGCTCCCTGTAATAACCCAGCTGCAGAGTTTTATACTAATTTGCAGGGCTTTTTTTAATAGCAGGAAGTCCTTTGCCTATTAGGCCACGCACCCCCGATGTAGCTAATCCCCCTGGAACTTACAGTAGGCCCTATACTACCTGGAGGGGTGTGGCCTAATATGCAAATGAGTTCCTGCTACAAAAAATTCCCGGCTAACCCCCAACCCCTGTGGGAGGCCAGGAGGGACCTACTTTTTCATGGTGGGGCTAACCTCCTTTAAGGAAAAGAAAGGAAAGGTCCCCTGTGCGAGCACCAGTCGTTTCCAACTCTGGGATGACGTTGCTTTCACAACGTTTTCACGGCAGACTTTTGACGGGGTGGTTTGCCATTGCCTTCCCCAGTCCTCTACACTTTCCCCCCAGCAAGCTGGGTACTCATTTTACCGACCTCAGAAGGATGGAAGGCTGAGTCAACCTCAAGCCGGCTACCTGAAAACCCAGCTTCCGCCGGGGATCAAACTCAGGTCGTGAGCAGAACTTAGGACTGCAGTACTGCAGCTTTAACACTGATAAGAACATAAGAGAAGCCATGTTGGATCAGGCCAATGGCCCATCCAGTCCAACACTCTGTGTCACACAGTGGCCAAAATACACACACACACACACACACTGTGGCTAATAGCCACCACCACCTCCTGTGGCAGTAAATTCCACATGTTAATCACCCTTTGGGTGAAGAAGTACTTCCTTTTATCCGTTTTAACCTGTCTGCTCAGCAATTTCATTGAATGCCCACGAGTTCTTGTATTGTGAGAAAGGGAGAAAAAGACTTCTTTTTTCTACCTTCTCCATCCCATGCATTATCTTGTAAACCTCTATCATGTCACCCCGCAGTCAACGTTTCTCCAAGCTAAAGAGCCCCAAGCGTTTTAACCTTTCTTCATAGGGGAAGTGTTCCAACCCTTTAATCATTCTAGTTACCTTTTTCTGGACTTTTTCCAATGCTATAATATCCTTTTTGAGGTGCGGCGACCAGAACTGCACACAGTACTCCAAATGAGACCGCACCATCGATTTATACAGGGGCATTATGATACTGGCTGATTTGTTTTCAGTTCCCTTCCTAATAATTCCCAGCATGGCATTGGCCTTTTTTATTGCAATAGCAGACTGTCTTGACATTTTCAGTGAGTTCTCTACCACGACCCCAAGATCTCTCTCTTGGTCAGTCTCTGCCAGATGAGATGCAGATGAGGCCCTGCTGGGCTTTTTCTACAAAGAAAGCCCTGGATACAGCCGTTCCCCATCCTCAACCCAAGGAAGTTCCCCTTGCGCAAGTCAGTTGACCCCAGCCATCCTGGAGGCTTCCTCTTTTCTCATTCGAAAATGGAAATAGCCTAAGGGGCATCCTGCTAGTGCTCTCTAAAAGGCCCCTTGTTCTGGCAGAGACATCTCTGGATCCCCTCTCAATTAATCTTTTGCTGCAGGAGCCTGACACTCCCCTCCTGCAGGAGTGACTGGTGGATCAGAAGAACCCTGAAGAGAGAGGAAGGAGAAGGAAGGAGGAATGGGGTTGACATCTCCTGGCTGGGAAATTCTGGAAGATTTGAAGGTAGAATCTGGGGCTGATGGAGTCTGGGGAAAGAAGAAACCTCAGTGGCTACGGCTGCCAACTCTGGGTTGGGAGATACCTGGAGATTTGGGGGGAGAGGAGGCTGGAGAGGGTGCAATTGAGGAAGGGAGTATAAGGTTTCAGTCCACCCTCCAAAGACCTTGTTTTCTCCAGGGGGACTGATCTCCTCTGAAGATCAGTTGTAATTCTGGGGAGTCTCAAATCCACCTGGAGATTAGGGGATCTGTAGTTTGGAGATCAGTTGTAATTTTGGGAGATCTTCAGGTCTCACCTGGAGATTGGCAACCTTAGGAAGGAGGGAGGAGGAAAAACTGTTTTCTATCACCTGTTAGTTAGCATGATGGTCAGAGCTTTGGAGGCTGCGTCTGATTGGTTAAAACAGAGCTGGCTGAAATGTAATCAATTGAAGCTGGATGTCCTGTTCCCTGGGGGATGGGGCCAGGAATCTGACTCCCAGCCTTTGGCAGGGCACCACTGATGGTGAGGAGTCTAGGGGTGATCCTGGATGTTTCCTCTCTCACTCCCTTCATCTACGCTGTCTGCCCTGGATTTCCAAGCATTGCTTTAAAAAAAAAAAGACCCATGATGCAATGCTTTTGTCCTCTCTTAATTTCTACAGTGGCCTTTGAGAGCACCAGACAGAAAATGAGATTTATACAATTTTGGGTTCCCCTCCATTATTTGCAGTAGAATGGAGGATGCTGAGGGAGGGGGCAGAAGCAGGAAAGAAGAACACAAAGTTTCCCTCAGTCTAGTGTCTAGAGAGCCAGTTTGGTGTAGTGGTTAAGTGCCTGGACTCTTATCTGGGAGAACCAGGTTTGATTCCCCACTCCTCCACTTGCAGCTGCTGGAATGGCCTTGGGTCAGCCATAGCTCTCACAGGAGTTGTCCTTGAAAGGGCGGCTTCTGGGAGAGCTCTCTCAGCTGCACTCACCTCACAGGGTACCTGTTGTAGGGGAGGAAGATAAAGGAGATGGTGAGCTGCTCTGAGATTCTGAGAGTCAGAGTAGAGGAAGGGGTATAAATCCAATATCTTCTTAGAGAGCCAGTTTGGTGTAGAGAGAGCCAGTTTTGTGTAGTGGTTAAGTGTGCAGACTTTCATCTGGGAGAACCAGGTTTGATTCCCCACTCCTCCAATTGCAGCTGCTGAAATGGCCTTGGGTCAGCCATAGCTCTTGCAGGAGTTGTCCTTGAAAGGGCAGCTTCTGTCAGAGCTCTCTCAGCCTCACCTACCTCACAGGGTGTCTGTTGGGGGGGAAGGTAAAGGAGGTTGCTCTGAGATTCAGAGTGTAGGGCAGGATATAAATCCAATATCTTCTTTTTCTTCTTTAATCATAAATTGCAAAAGACTTTGTTGTAACTTACCTATATGGAAGAACCTAGCCTCTGGGCATGTGCCTTTTATTCACAATGTGTAGCAAGTGCCAAAATCCAGTCTTCACCTATTTCCTCTTCTGGAATTAGTGCTAAAGGACTAGAGAGGCATCCTTGCTCAAACAGGATTAAACTCTAGAAACCGTCTCTGCAAAAGAAGAAATGTGTTACTTCAGAAGGTTAAAGGGGTTCAATGTCCAGGTAATCTTGACACACACACCCCGCCCCATGCACTCCCTACAAAAAAGTAAGTTCTTTGGAAAGAAGATCATTAAAAATGCAAACTAGGAATAATCCCCCCTTTGAATGCCAAGACTGCAAAAACTTTGTACATGTGCAGAGGTCTTTTCCCTTACTATACAATACCACACACATCTACCTGCTTAGATTATAATTTCTTGGAGGGAGTGATTTACAGACAGATATAACTTTGGAATCTCCCTTTGAATAGTCAGGGGCAGGCACGGAGTCTCTCGCATCTCCCCAGCTTCTCTAGTCTCAGATCCTACACTGCAATCTCGGGGCTCGCAACGTCTCTCGAGAGAAGACTGTTGACACACTAATTAAGTCAACACAAGAGTCTTGGTATGATTATAAGCAAATCACTTGCCTCTGGAGAGCGGATGGTGTGCAGATGTGTGGCTTCTTCCAGGACTCTTGCCTGTGGCAACTACTGTGCACATGAATGGGAGATGGGAAGCGATAATTGGCACCCCAAGCTCAGCCACATTAAGTGCATAGTTAATGTCTGTGTTCTTCTTGTTTGCAAGGCTGTTTCCAGGTTTTCCTTACAGCAGCTGTGTTTTGGGGAGCACATAATGTCATCTTCTATTTCTCCATTTACCATGTTTCTCCCCACATTGTGGTGAAGTTTCCCAAACATGAACTGGCATGATCTCTTTGGAAAGTTTGGAATGCTTGTTGTTTAGCTCCCAACTGAGTTTGAAATGCCTATTAGCCTAGCTTCCATCGTGCCCATTGCCTGCAAGATTTCTGGTTTATTCCAACCAGGTTGTGTTGCTTTCTCTGAGAGGCTGTTTGGTGTAGTGGTTAAGTGTGCGGACTCTTATCCGGGAGAACTGGGATTGATTCCCCACTCCTCCACTTGCACCTGCTGGAATGGCCTTGGGTCAGCCATAGCTCTTGCAAGAGTTGTCCTTGAAAGGGCAGCTGTTCTAAAATGCTCTCTCAGCCCCACCTACCTCACAGGGTGTCTGTTGTGGGGGAGGAAGATAAAGGAGATTGTGAACCGCTCTGAGACTCTGAGATTCGGAGTGGAGGGCAGGATATAAATCCATTATCATCATCAACAACAACTTCTGATGAACTTTTCATACGTGGAGTTCATACTATAATTATTTCCCCTATTGGACATTGTAGCCAGTTTGGTGTAGTGGTGAAGTGCACAGACTCTTAAATGGGAGAACCGGGTTTGATCCCCAACTCCTCCACTTGCAGCTGCTGGAATGGCCATGGGTCAGCCATAGCTCTCGCAGGAGTTGTCCTTGAAAGGGCAGCTGTTCTAAAACGCTCTCTCAGTCCCACCTACCTCACAGGGCGTCTGTTGTGGGGGAGGAAGATAAAGGAGATTGGGAACCGCTCTGAGACTCTGAAATCTGGAATGGAGGGTGGGATATAAATCTAATATCTTCTTTTTCTTCTCACCTGTTTCATCAGCAGCTATTTTGCTTACCCTGGTTTGTGAAGAAGGCTATAGGGCTCACCATTTTTTCTTGCTGGAAGAATCTTGATATGGGTTTCCAACCTTGATTCAATGTTTTCTGTGGCTTTTGTTGCTTTTTACTCATACAGTGGGGTCAGTTTATTGTTGATGTGCTGTGATTTTTCAGCTGATAGAGGTGGGAGCACAGAGCTCAATATATACACACACATATATTGGCTCCTGTGTGACACAGAGTGTTGGACTGGATGGGCCATTGGCATGATCCAACAGGGCTTCTCTTATGTTCTTATGTGACACAGAGTGTTGGACTGGATGGGCCATTGGCCTGATCCAACAGGGCTTCTCTTATGTTCTTATGAGACACAGAGTGTTGGACTGGATGGGCCATTGGCCTGATCCAACAGGGCTTCTCTTATGTTCTTATGTGACACACAGTGTTGGACTGGATGGGCCATTGGCCTCATGCAACAGGGTTTCTCTTATGTTCTTATGTGACAGAATGTTGGACTGGATGGGCCATTAGCCTGATCCAACAGGGCTTCTCTTATGTTCTTATGTGACACACAGTGTTGGACTGGATGGGCCATTGGCCTGATCCAACATGGCTTCTCTTATTTTCTTATGTGACACAGAGTGTTGGACTGGATGGGCCATTGGCCTGATACAACATGGCTTCTCTTATGTTCTTCTGTGACACAGAGTGTTGGATTGGATGGGCCATTGGCCTGATCCAAGATGGCTTATCTTATGTTCTTATGTGACACAGAGTGTTGGACTGGATGGGCCACTGGCCTGATCCAACAGGGCTTCTCTTGTGTTCTTATGTGACACAGAGTGTTGGACTGGATGGGCCATTGGCCTGATCCAACAGGGCTTCTCTTATGTGACACAGAGTGTTGGACTGGAGGGGCCATTGGCCTGATCCAAGATGGCTTCTTTTATGTTCTTATGTGACACAGAGTGTTGGACTGGAGGGGCCACTGGCCTGATCCAACAGGGCTTCTCTTATGTTCTTATGTGACACAGAGTGTAGGACTGGAGGGGCCATTAGCCTGATCCAACATGGCTTCTCTTATGTTCTTCTGTGACACAGAGTGTTGGACTGGAGGGGCACTGGCCTGATCCAACAGGGCTTCTCTTATGTTCTTATGTGACTCAGAGTATTGGACTGGAGGGGCCATTGGCCTGATCCAACAGGGCTTCTCTGATGTTCTTATGTGACACAAAGTTTTGGACTGGATGGGCCACTGGCCTGATCCAACATGGCTTCTCTTATGTTCTTCTGTGACACAGAGTGTTGGACTGGAGGGGCCACTGGCCTGATCCAACATGGCTTCTCCTATGTTCTTATGTGACTCAGAGTGTTTGACTGGAGGGGCCACTGGCCTGATCCAACATGGCTTCTCTTATGTTCTTATGTGACTCAGAGTGTTGGACTGGAGGGGCCATTGGCCTGATCCAACAGGGCTTCTCTGATGTTCTTATGTGACACAAAGTGTTGGACTGGAGGGGCCACTGGCCTGATCCAACAGGGCTTCTCTTATGTTCTTATGTGACACAGAGTGTTGGACTGGAGGGGCCATTGGCCTGATCCAACATGGCTTCTCTGATGTTCTTATGTACTCAAGCAGCCATTTTGTGCACTGCCATGCCATGCAAACTCCCCCCCATTTCCTAGGCTATGGCTGTTCTAGAACAGGACTGGACCTCTTATCCCATAACCATTAAGGTTATATGCAAGGCTTTTTTTGTTAAAAGCTTTTTCAATATCCAAGTATATCATGTCTGTTTGCTTTTCCTATCCACCTTCTTGTGAACTCTGCCAAATTATTCTAAAATGCTAGCGATGCAGAACTTCCCTTTGAGAGCCGGTTTGGTGTAGTGGTGAAGTGCACAGACTCTTAAATGGGAGAACCGGGTTTGATCCCCAACTCCTCCACTTGCAGCTGCTGGAATGGCCATGGGTCAGCCATAGCTCTCGCAGGAGTTGTCCTTGAAAGGGCAGCTGTTCTAAAACGCTCTCTCAGTCCCACCTACCTCACAGGGCGTCTGTTGTGGGGGAGGAAGATAAAGGAGATTGGGAACCGCTCTGAGACTCTGAAATCTGGAATGGAGGGTGGGATATAAATCTAATATCTTCTTTTTCTTCTCACCTGTTTCATCAGCAGCTATTTTGCTTACCCTGGTTTGTGAAGAAGGCTATAGGGCTCACCATTTTTTCTTGCTGGAAGAATCTTGATATGGGTTTCCAACCTTGATTCAATGTTTTCTGTGGCTTTTGTTGCTTTTTACTCATACAGTGGGGTCGGTTTATTGTTGATGTGCTGTGATTTTTCAGCTGATAGAGGTGGGAGCACAGAGCTCAATATATACACACACATATATTGGCTCCTGTGTGACACAGAGTGTTGGACTGGATGGGCCATTGGCATGATCCAACAGGGCTTCTCTTATGTTCTTATGTGACACAGAGTGTTGGACTGGATGGGCCATTGGCCTGATCCAACAGGGCTTCTCTTATGTTCTTATGAGACACAGAGTGTTGGACTGGATGGGCCATTGGCCTGATCCAACAGGGCTTCTCTTATGTTCTTATGTGACACACAGTGTTGGACTGGATGGGCCATTGGCCTCATGCAACAGGGTTTCTCTTATGTTCTTATGTGACAGAATGTTGGACTGGATGGGCCATTAGCCTGATCCA
Organism: Heteronotia binoei; assembly: GCF_032191835.1. Lineage (NCBI taxonomy): Eukaryota > Metazoa > Chordata > Lepidosauria > Squamata > Gekkonidae > Heteronotia > Heteronotia binoei. The sequence continues at coordinate 4,109,134 of NC_083234.1, forward strand.
ACAGGGCTTCTCTTATGTTCTTATGTGACACAGAGTGTTGGACTGGATGGGCCATTGGCCTGATACAACATGGCTTCTCTTATGTTCTTCTGTGACACAGAGTGTTGGATTGGATGGGCCATTGGCCTGATCCAAGATGGCTTATCTTATGTTCTTATGTGACACAGAGTGTTGGACTGGATGGGCCACTGGCCTGATCCAACAGGGCTTCTCTTGTGTTCTTATGTGACACAGAGTGTTGGACTGGATGGGCCATTGGCCTGATCCAACAGGGCTTCTCTTATGTGACACAGAGTGTTGGACTGGAGGGGCCATTGGCCTGATCCAAGATGGCTTCTTTTATGTTCTTATGTGACACAGAGTGTTGGACTGGAGGGGCCACTGGCCTGATCCAACAGGGCTTCTCTTATGTTCTTATGTGACACAGAGTGTAGGACTGGAGGGGCCATTAGCCTGATCCAACATGGCTTCTCTTATGTTCTTCTGTGACACAGAGTGTTGGACTGGAGGGGCACTGGCCTGATCCAACAGGGCTTCTCTTATGTTCTTATGTGACTCAGAGTATTGGACTGGAGGGGCCATTGGCCTGATCCAACAGGGCTTCTCTGATGTTCTTATGTGACACAAAGTGTTGGACTGGATGGGCCACTGGCCTGATCCAACATGGCTTCTCTTATGTTCTTCTGTGACACAGAGTGTTGGACTGGAGGGGCCACTGGCCTGATCCAACATGGCTTCTCCTATGTTCTTATGTGACTCAGAGTGTTTGACTGGAGGGGCCACTGGCCTGATCCAACATGGCTTCTCTTATGTTCTTATGTGACTCAGAGTGTTGGACTGGAGGGGCCATTGGCCTGATCCAACAGGGCTTCTCTGATGTTCTTATGTGACACAAAGTGTTGGACTGGAGGGGCCACTGGCCTGATCCAACAGGGCTTCTCTTATGTTCTTATGTGACACAGAGTGTTGGACTGGAGGGGCCATTGGCCTGATCCAACATGGCTTCTCTGATGTTCTTATGTACTCAAGCAGCCATTTTGTGCACTGCCATGCCATGCAAACTCCCCCCCATTTCCTAGGCTATGGCTGTTCTAGAACAGGACTGGACCTCTTATCCCATAACCATTAAGGTTATATGCAAGGCTTTTTTTGTTAAAAGCTTTTTCAATATCCAAGTATATCATGTCTGTTTGCTTTTCCTATCCACCTTCTTGTGAACTCTGCCAAATTATTCTAAAATGCTAGCGATGCAGAACTTCCCTTTGAGAGCCGGTTTGGTGTAGTAGTGAAGTGTGCGGACTCTTATCTGGGAGAACCAGGTTTGATTCCCCACTCCTCCACTTGCACCTGCTGGAATGGCCTTGGGTCAGCCATAGCTTTCGTAGGGGTTGTCCTTGAAAGGGCAGCTGCTGTGAGAGCCCTCTCAGCCCCACCCACCTCACAGGGTGTCTGTTGTGGGGCGGCGTAAGATATAGGAGATTGTAAGCTGCTCTGAGTCTCTGATTCAGAGAGAAGGGCAGGGTATAAATCTGCAGTCTTCTTCTTTAGAAGCCATGCTGATTTTTCCTCAGCAAGGCTTGTTCTGCTATTAACGAACCATCTTTTAGTAGTCGTAACACTCTCCACTAATTTATGTTGGCCAGTTTTTGCATCCTTAGCAACGATGAAGGGTTTACTTAGGAGTTGTGTACTTTCACAAGAAGATTAGCAGTTTCACCTCTGGGGCTTTAAGGGAGGCTGCTGCCTGGCCCCAGAAATTTGTCCATTCGTACTATCAATTAGCTGCAAAACTGCGTCTTTTGTCCCCTCCCTTTGACAGAGCCCCTTAGAAACAATGGTTGTGTCTCTCCTACGTTGTTCATTTAGCCTCCACTTTCATTCCCCTTGTCTGTGTGCCCTGAAGCCAAGACTGAGGCCAGCGGAGTGCATTTCATTTTGTAACTAAATGAATCTGGCTCACATGGTACCTGCTGCGGTGTTGTCTGGAGATACGGAGGGGAGACAACATTTAAGACCTCATTTAAGTGAACACAAAGAGAGGACTCTAGGGTGGAAGGAGAATTAATTAATTTCACTCTGATGCAGATACTTTTAATTAAATGTAAGTCTATGTTCTTTTAAAAAGTGGCTTTAAAAAAACCCCAGGACCTAGGCCTTTTGTGCAACTTTCTTGGGTGCAGAAACACAGAGTTAGTAAAATTGTGGGGCGGGGGGGGGGGGGGAGATGAAAATCCATTAAAGCGAGATGGGAATATTTCAAAACAGCACAAATTGGTTTTGCATTTATGGATTTAAAGGGTGTGTGTGTGGATTATCAGTGTTCCATAGGAAAGCTTCCACTTTCTAAAGTTATAGGAAGGTTGTTCCTGCTAGGCGGGTCCTTTTGATTTTTTTTTGGGGGGGGGGACTGTTTAGGAAATGCCCTAACCAGGGAGACAGGCCTTGTCACATCTCAGAAGCTAAGCAAGCCTGGCCCTGGTTAGTGCTTGGATGGGAGACCACCAAGGGAATTGAGGATTACTACGCAAAGGCAGGCAATGGGAAAAACAACTATGATGCCATAAATCAACTGTACCCCACCCAGCATCTGAAACAGCCTCTCCGTCTCTCTCTGTCTCTCTTTCTGTCCCTCTTTCTCTGGGAATTCACTGTCGCAGAAGGTGGTGGCGGCTGCAAGCATAGGCAGCTTCAAGAGGGGATTGGATAAGCATATGGAGCAGAGGCCCATCAGTGGCTATTAGCCACAGCATATTGTTGGAACTCTCTGTCTGAGGCAGTGATGCTCTGTATTCTTGGTGCTTGGGGGGCACAGTGGGAGGGCTTCTACTGTCCTGGCCCCACTGATGGACCTCCTGATGGCACCTGGCTTTTTGGCCACCGTGTGACACAGAGTGTTGGACTGGAGGGGCCACTGGCCTGATCCAGTATGGCTTCTCTGAAGTTCTCTCTCTCTCTCTGTAAAGGGCCACCATGTCACAGACAACTTCAGGTGACCCCTCGTGGTGCTTCCAAGACACATGAACACAAAAAGCTGCTTTAAACTGAATCAGACCCTTGGTGCATTCAAGACAGTACTGTCTACTCAGATTGGCAGTGTCTCTCCAGGGCTGGGGAGACCAAACGTGCTTAACATAAGAGCCACATATGAACATGTCTGAGAGTCACAAGACAAGGGAGGGAAGGAGGAAGCGAGTGAGGAAGGAAATAGATGGGGGAGGGAGGAGGGAAAGATGCAAAGAAAGCAACTTTAACTTTACATGCATTCTCCAAGCCTGCAGCTGGCTAGGCTTGGAGAAGTAATCTAACGAAAGAAATGTCTTCTCCCAAGCCACAGTTTGGCCACCCCTGCTCCAGGGTCTCAGGTACAGGCCTTTCACATCACCTGCTGCCTGCTCTTTTTTAACCAGAGATGCCGGGGATTGAACCTGGGACCTTTTGCATGCCAAGCAGAAGCTCTTCCACTCGGCCACGGCCCCTCCCTGTGGCAAGAGCCATAACAAGAGGTTAAGAGGGAAGAAGAAGAATTGCAGATTTATACCCCGCCCTTCTCTCTGAATCAGAGACTCAGAGCGGCTTGCAATCTCCTATATCTTCTCCCCCCGCAACAGACACCCTGTGAGGTGGGTGGGGATGAGAGGGCTCTCACAGCAGCTGCCCTTTCAAGGACAACCTTTTCCAGAGCTATGGCTGACCCAAGGCCATTCCAGCAGCTGCAAGTGGAGGAGTGGGGAATCAAACCCGGTTCTCCCAGATAAGAGTCCGCACACTTAACCATTACAAACTGGCTCTCACAAGGACAGCTCTGCCAGAGCTATGGCTGACCCAAGGGCATTCCAACAGCTGCAAGTGGAGGAGTGGGGAATCAAACCTGGTTCTCCCAGATAAGAGTCCACGCACTTAACCACTACACCAAACTGGCTCTCTCAGGGATGAACAGAGGTGGTTTGCTGTTGTCTTCCTCTAATAGAGACCCTGGACTTCCTTGGTGGTCTCCCATCCAAATACTAATCAGTTCTGACCCTGGTGAGCTTCTGAGAATTTACAAGATTGGGCTCGCCTGGGCCATTCTGTTCAAGGCACCTCACCCAAAACTGGTTGTTTTAAAATTGTGGGGCTGCCACCATAAAGGCCCTCCCTCATGCAACTTCCAAACGAGGTTCCTTGATTGCTGGGATGATCAGGAATGCTTCTCTCTATCATCTTAATTCCCGGGCAGGAACAGAGGATGGCTCTTCAGCTACCCTTGTCCCAAGCCATGTAGGTTCCCTCAGATGATTCCAGCTTCTGTCTAGGATCCTGCATCATTTGGAAGCAGCAATTTACATGACCTTTTCTGCCTTCGCAGGCAGAGATTGGGCAGAAGCCAGTTCAAAGCAGTGCTCGCTGCAGCAGAAGGGTGGGAACATGTCCCATCCCTGCAAAAGTCAGTAAGAGCACCCCCCCCCCCCCACATACACACACATTTTCCCCTGGAGATCTCACACTTTCTGCATCGATTCTCTGTGTTGCGGTCTTTGCCTCCTTCTTCAAGCATCAGCTCCTATAATTTGAGCTGTGAAAATGCACTCGGCAGATCGAAGATGCAGCTGGAGGCTGCTTTCTCCTGGCTCTCCACCGCTGGCGGCCCATCGCTGATATGAAACAGCTTTTGCCAACTAGTTTGGGCAAGCAGCTAGAGCACAACCCCCTAACAGAAGGAGGGGAAGGAAATTGGGAGGGGTGGCGATTTTTCCATCTCAGCAGCTGGCACTTTCTTCTGGTAAGAAGCAGAAAAAGTGAGCCCCCCCTGCTGCTCCATCTCCCAACTGTCCGACTTCCCCCCTCGCCCTGGTCCACACTTCCTGCCAGAGATCTATTGCTGTGACATTTGCTCACAGGGTGCCACAGGAAGGCAAATTGACAGTCCCTGCTCTCCGTGAGCTGCTCTACGATGTCTCTGTTAGCCTGCAGCTGATTCTACCATTTGGGCTTTCAATTTCTTTCTTGCCATACATTTTATTATTTATTTATTTATTTATTTATTTATTTATTTATTTATTTATTTATTTATTTTTTACATTTTATTTGTATCTTGCCCTCCCCGACCAAGCGGCTCAGGGCGGCTAACAGCATAAAATTCAATACATACGTTATATAATAAATAACATTTGAAGACAAATTAAAATCCATAAAATTCTAAAAACATTAATACATTTAGTGCTATTCATCGGCAAGTTTACTTGGCAATTTAGTAGTATCAGCTGGTGAAGGCCATTTGGAACAGGATGGTTTTGCAGGCCCTGCGGAATTGTTCAGTGTCCCGCAGGGCCCGCATTTCCTCTGGGAGTTGATTCCACAGCTGTGGGGCCAAAACTGAGAAGGCCCGAGTACGGGTACTCTGGAGTCTTACCTCCTTTGGACCAGGGATAGTCAGCAGGTTCTTCCCTGCTGACCTCAGTGCTCTCTGGGGTTCATACGGGGAGAGGCGGTCCCTAAGGTAATTTATTTGTTTATGTGGATTTATATTCCGCCCTTTCCCAAATTGGGCTCAGGGCGGATTCCAACATATCAAACAGTAAAACCAATAATTACGCTATTACAATAAAACAGTAAAACGGTTAAACAATTGAAACCATTCAAAATTAAAACAGTTAAGCCAGTATCAGCGTGGATAGGGTGGACACTTAAATTCACAGCCTGGTGTCCAACGATGTCAACTATATCGGTCCGATTTTCTCCTCGATCCAGATGTTAATCGGTATTGCTAGTCAGTGGTATCAGTGCTGTCAACGTTGGGAGGCCAGTTAGATGGTATGGCAAGATGGGGACGGCCGCCTGCCTCAGCTAAAGGAATGGCGAATCTTACAGGCCCTCTGGAATGGCAACAGATCCGAGAGGGCCCAAACCTCTATGGGTACAAGGACCGGCTCATTTGGAAACTACGTACCTTTTTTCAACTCTGGTTTTCCAGCCAGAAACTTTTGAGTTTATTGCAGAAGAAGTGTTCAAGGGATCATTTCTTTTCTTTTTTAAAAACATATGATAAGTTTATTTTAAAAATTACAAGTTATACTGAACTTTGTTGGGTGAAGTAGTACTAAGTAGAGTAATTCCATATATTGCAAAATTCTAGTATGCATAAAATACTATGGTATATATAACATTGTAAAACATCTTATTTAGCATTTAAGATAACGTCCAGTTCGCCAACCAACCAATAGATAAATAAATAAATATCTCATTAAGGATAAATTAACTGGTAATTGGGCTAGAATTGTTGACTCTTAAGCTAAGAATAATGCCTTGCTCCATCCCAAGCCAAACGAAAGGGAATATTTAAATAAAAAAAGAAAGAAAGGATAGCATAAGTTAGAAAGAATTATAGTGAGAGAAACTGAAGGTAAATTGTGTTAATAGGCAAGATGTTTTTGGATTCAGTATTTTCTTTTTTAAGCACCATTCTAGGTCAAGATGACCAGGTAGTTGAGCTCAGCAGGATAAAAAAAAAAATCCTGTCATTTTATTTCTAAGAAGAAGAAGAAGAAGAAAATGGATTTATACCCCACCCTACACTCTGAATCTCAGAGTGGCTTACAATCTTCTTTACCTCCCCCACCACAACAGACACCCTCTGAGATGGGTGGGTCTGAGAGAGCTGTGACAGAAACTGCTCTTGAGAGGAACAGTTCTGCGGGAGCTATGACTGACCCAAAGCCATTCCAGTAGCTGCAAGTGGAGGAGTGGGGAATCAAACCCAGTTCTCCCAGCTAAGAGTCAGCACATTTAACCACTACACCAAACTGGCTCTCTATGGAGTCTTCGGGCACATTTCTGTCCTTCCTTGCTTCTTTAGATCATCATCAGAGGGCTTTCTACATGTGCCTGGCCATAAATGGCCTCCCTATCAACTATCAGGGCCAAGGGCCTTTTCAGTGGCTCCCCCCTCTCTCTGGAACTCACTCCCCGGCAAAGCCTGTGCCCTGGGGGCCCTTCCAGCATTCCGTGGGGCATCCAAGGCTGGACTTGGCTAGTTTGTTCTATTGTTTAGGTTGACGTTTTAATTGGTATTATTGTTCTAGACTTATTGTAGTTACCGTAATTGTGATGTATCTGTAGGTATTGAAATGTTGTAAGCTGCCCCAAGGCCCCTGTGGGGAAAGAGTGTGGGTGTAAAAACAAATGCATAAATAAATAGCCTGGCAAAAACGAAGGTCATTCAGCAGAGGAAGGGAGGCTAGGAACCAATGACAGAGGCCAAAATAAGGGAGCCCAACACAATCTGCTGGGCGGGGTGGTGGTGGTGGTGAGGACTGAACCCCAGGACTGATACGCTGAACTGATCTTCCTGGTTCAACTGCAGATGGAAACAATGGAAACATTATTTTAAAATTCTATCAAAAGTCATTTCACTTTAGGGGCCAAGTGTAAGAACAAGTCTGGAAGTCCCAGGTTTGAATCTCACCTCTAAGAATGCACCTGGTGCCCTTTGACAAGTCGTCATCCACCTCTCATCTAATACTGGCCTACTTGGCAGGTATGTTGGAAGAAGAGGAGGAGGAGGAGAGGTTGAATTTATACCCCTCTCTTCACTTGGAATCTCGGAGTGGCTTACAATCTCCTTCTCTTCCTCTCTGCACAGCAGACGCCCTGTGAGGTAGGTGAGGCTGAGAGAGCTCTGAGAACTGCTCTAAGTGGACTGTGACTGATCCACCGTCACCCAGAAGCTGTATGTGAAGGAGTCAGGAATCGAACTCGGCTCTCCCAGATTAAAGTCCGCTGCTCTCAACCACTACACCAAACTGGGACCGATTTCCCACTAGCCTTATATGCCGCTCTCACTCTCCTCTTCTCTGGAGGCTTCCGTCGAGTTTCGCACTATCTGCCCCGGGGGTGCAGCTCGCTCCGCCTCTTTCATGCAGCAAACAAGATCCTCTAAAACCCAGTTTCTGTTTGCTGCATGAAAAAGGCGAAGCCAGTTGCAGCCCCGGGGCAGAGAGTGTGAAATCCAACAGAAGCCCCGCGGAGAAAAGGAGTGTGAGAGCGGCAGAAGGATAGTGGGAAACAGGTCTGGGTCTCAGTAAGAACTGTACATGAAAGACAGTGTATATGAAACACTGTGGCTGCTGAAAAGATAGATAGATAGATAGATAGATAGATAGATAGATAGATAGATAGATAGATAGATAGATAGATAGATAGATAGATAGATAGATAGATAGATAGATAGGTAGGTAGATAGGTAGGTAGGTAGGTAGGTAGGTAGGTAGGTAGGTAGGTAGGTAGATAGATAGATAGATAGATAGATAGATAGATAGATAGATAGATAGATAGATAGATAGGTAGGTAGGTAGGTAGGTAGGTAGGTAGGTAGGTAGGTAGGTAGGTAGGTAGGTAGGTAGGTAGGTAGGTAATAATAATAATAATAATAAATTTTATTTGTACCCCGCCCTCCCCCGCCGAAGCAGGCTCAGGGCGGCTAACAATACGGTGACCAATGGTGCACCAACAATAAAACAGTTACACTAGAAACATTAAATTAACATTAAACTAACCTTAAAAGCCTGAATTAAAACAATTAACTAAAACATTTTATGACGCTATCCTTGACACTCTTCTAGTTGATGCTGATGGCGGATTTTCAGTTATTCATAAGCTAATTTAAAAAGGGTGGTCTTGCAGGCCCTGCGGAACTGATCAAGGTTCCGCAGGGCCCGCACCTCCTCTGGGAGTTGGTTCCAGAGATGTGGGGCTGCGGCCGAAAAGGCCCGAGAGCGAGTATTCTGTAGTTTAATTTGTCTTGGCCCAGGGGTAGTCAGTCTGTTCTTTCCTACTGACCTCAGTGCTCTCTGGGGTTCATACGGGGAGAGACGGTCCCTCAGGTAGGCTGGTCCTCGGCCATATAGGGCTTTAAAGGTGATAACCAGCACTTTGTACTGGACCCGGTATACAATCGGTAACCAGTGCAGTTCGCGTAGCCTCGGCCGTACATGTTCCCATCTTGGGAGACCAAGTAACAGCCTGGCCGCCGCGTTCTGCACTAGCTGTAACTTCCGGGTCCGGCACAGAGGCAGCCCCATGTAGAGGGCGTTACAGTAGTCCAATCGTGAGGTGACCGTCGCATGGATCACCGTTGCTAGGTCCCGACGCTCCAGGAAAGGGGCCAACTGCTTTGCCCGCCTCAGATGGAAGAAAGCTGACTTGGCAGTGGCTGTTATCTGGGCCTCCATTGATAATGAAGGCTCCAGTAAAACACCCAGACTCTTCACCTGCTGCGCCGCCTTTAGCTGCACACCATCGAAGGTCGGGAGGGATATTTCCCTCCCTGGAGCGCTGCGACCCACACAGAGAACCTCTGTCTTTGCCGGATTCAGCTTCAGCCCACTCAGTCTAAGCCACGTTGCGATAGCCTGTAACGCCCGATCCAGGTCTTCCGGGGGGGAGGCGGGCCGGCCGTCCATTAGCAGATAGAGCTGGGTGTCATCCGCATATTGGTGGCAGCCCAGCCCAAACCTCCTGGCAATCTGGGCAAGGGGGCGCATATAGATGTTAAATAACATCGGGGAGAGGACTGCTCCCTGAGGCACCCCACAATCTAGTGTGCGCCTCTGGGATCGTTCACCCCCGATCGCCACCCTTTGTCCCCGACCCATGAGGAAAGAGGAGAGCCATTGTAAAGCAGACCCCTTAACCCCAATGTCGGCGAGGCGGTGGATCAGTAGCCGATGGTCGACCGTATCAAATGCAGCCGACAGATCTAATAACATCAGCACTGCTACACCGCCTCGATCCAGTTGCCGGGTAGGTAGGTAGGTAGGTAGGTAGGTAGGTAGGTAGATAGGTAGGTAGGTAGGTAGGTAGATAGATAGATAGATAGATAGATAGATAGATAGATAGATAGATAGATAGATAGATAGATAGATAGATAGATAGATAGATTTATTGTCATTGTTCTCAACAAAAAGAGAGCAACGAAATGAGGTGCTCTTCCACAAAACATGCCAACACATCAAACACACATATTCATATTCATACCATTTAAATACATCTAAAACCATTTAAACCATTTAAATCATTAAAACCATTTAAATACATCTAAAACAGATAAACATTCATAAAACCATTAAAACCATTTAAATATATCTAAAACAGATAATCCTTCATAACCCTGCATTTAGCCTAACCACAGCACTTGGATAGAAACTGTCCTTAAATCTGTTTGTCCTAGCCTTCAAATGGTATATAAATGCATCATCATCATCCTAATCATCATGATCTCCAATACCCTACTGGATATTCAACTTGGTGGGAAGTAAATAGCAACCTGGGATGAGGAATGATATGGTATCACCTGTCCTTGTCAGATCTGGGAAACTAAGCAGGGTTGGTACTTGGAAGGGAGACCACCAAGGAAGGCTCTGCAGAGGAAGGCAATGGGAAACCTCCTCTGCTTCTTACTTGCCTTGGAGGCCCCTTGCTAGAGTTGCCATAAGCTGGAAGCTAAGCAGGGCTCGCACTTGGAGGAGAGACCACCAAGGAAGGCTCTGCAGAGGAAGGCAATGGGAAACTACCTCTGGTTCTCACTTGCCTTTGAAGCCTCTCGTTCAGGTTGGCATAAGTCAGTTGAGACTTGAGGGCACTTTGCACTCATAGATGGAGACATAAGTGGCTCCTGGAGGTCTCAGAACACTATTCTCTTCCTCTAGGGGATTTTTCTGGATGTCCACTGGATGCCAGCTACTTCGATCAATACGAAGAACGTTTTGTATTTTTCAAAAATTGGCAGTAGCATAAAGAAAGGAGAAGGAAGACTGCAGATTTATACCCCGCCCTTCTCTCTGAATCAGAGACTCAGAGCAGCTTACAATCTCCTACATCTTCTCCCCCCACAACAGACACCCTGTGAGGTGGGTGGGGCTAAGAGAGCTCTTACAGCAGCTGCCCTTTCGAGGACAACTCCTGCGAGAGCTATGGCTGACCCAAAGCCATTCTAGCAGGTGCAAGTGGAGGAGTGGGGAATCAAACCCAGTTCTCCCAGATAAGAGAGCTATGGCTGACCCAAGGCCATTCTAGCAGCTGCAAGTGGAGGAGTGGGGAATCAAACCCGGTTCTCCCAGATAAGAGAGCTATGGCTGACCCAAGGCCATTCCAGCAGCTGCAAGTGGAGGAGTGGGGAATCAAACCCAGTTCTCCCAGATAAGAGAGCTATGGCTGACCCAAGGCCATTCCAGCAGGTGCAAGTAGAGGAGTGGGGAATCAAACCCAGTTCTCCCAGATAAGAGAGCTGTGGCTGACCCAAACCATTCCAGCAGCTGCAAGTGGAGGAGTGGGGAATCCAACCCGGTTCTCCCAGATAAGAGAGCTCTGGCTGACCCAAGGCCATTCCAGCAGCTGCAAGTGGAGGAGTGGGGAATCAAACCCAGTTCTCCCAGATAAGAGAGCTATGGCTGACCCAAGGGCATTCCAGCAGCTGCAAGTGGAGGAGTGGGGAATCAAGCCTGGTTCTCCCAGATAAGAGAGCTCTGGCTGACCCAAGGCCATTCCAGCAGCTGCAAGTAGAGGAGTGGGAAATCAAACCCGGTTCTCCCAGATAAGAGAGCTCTGGCTGACCCAAGGCCATTCCAGCAGCTGCAAGTGGAGGAGTGGGGAATCAAGCCTGGTTCTCCCAGATAAGAGAGCTCTGGCTGACCCAAGGCCATTCCAGCAGCTGCAAGTAGAGGAGTGGGAAATCAAACCCGGTTCTCCCAGATAAGAGAGCTCTGGCTGACCCAAGGCCATTCCAGCAGCTGCAAGTGGAGGAGTGGGGAATCAAGCCCGGTTCTCCCAGATAAGAGAGCTCTGGCTGACCCAAGGCCATTCTAACAGGTGCAAGTGGAGGAGTGTGGAATCAAACCCAGTTCTCCCAGATAAGAGTCCGCACACTTCACCACGACACCAAACTGGCTCACCAGAGGAGTTATCCATGCAACAATCTTCATTATTGGCTCTTGGTACCGCTTCACCTACGTGCTCAGGGGAGCATGGGCGCATATCTTAACACCACTGATTGGAAATCTGCTAGATGGTGGTCACACGTTTTAAAAAATGCACACAGAGATTAAACTTCTGCATCAGGGAGAGAGTTGAGAACAGGAGGGTAATGTATGCACTGTCATCAATCTGGAAGGAGGTGGGGGGAGTCACAATCTCCGAAATACGGAATAGCAGCTTTTGTGTCGATAGGGCTCACGGCATTCTTGGGGAAGGAGGTGGCTGCAGCAACTTTGCCTGGGATCTCTCTCCCTTTGCTGGTCTTCCAGAGAGGCGGGGAGGGGAGGGGCAGAAAGAATTGCAACCGCTCTCTCCTGGAAAAGGCTTCTCACAACAACCAGGTCTTTGCTGTGCTCAGCTATTAATAGCCTTGCTTCTGCCATCTTGGATTGCCTGGTCCCCTTTGGCCTCTGGCAGGGGATGCGTGAGTAGGGTTGCCAGATGCAGGTTGGGAAACTCCGGGAGATTTAAAGATGCAGTTTGGAGAGGGCAGGGGCTTCAGTGGAGGACGTGCTTTGGAGTCCATGCTCCAGAGCAGAGGTGGCCAAACTTGCTTAGCGTAAGAGCCAGACAGGAGAGACGCCAGACGTTTGAGAGCCACAAGACGTGAACATCAGATGCTTAGCATTTTGTTTATTTATTTCTCAACTTTCTATCCTGCCCTCCCCGCCGAAGCAGGCTCAGGGCGGCTCACAACAGTCAACTAAAACAATAAAACAGGTAGGCAACAATTTAAAATTTAACAATAATCAGTACCGATTAAATAATTTTAAAACAATGTAAAATGATTTAAAACAATTTTGGCGCTAGCGTTGATTCCCTTAAATTCAGCAATGTTGGGCATCGTACTGTAATTCAACTAAAGGCAAGTCGAAATAGGGCTGTTTTACAGGCCTTGCAGAACTGAGCAAGGTCCCGTAAAGCCCTTACTTCTTCTGGAAGTTGGTTCCCCCAGTGGGGGCCACAGTTGAGAAGACTCTTTCTCTGGTAGCCTTCAGTCTCGCCTCCCTCGGCCCAGGGATTGACAATAAGTTCTGCGATCCAGATCTGAGTACCCTCTGGGAGCATGTGGGGAGAGACAGTCCCTAAGGTGGACAGGTCCTCGGACACATGGGGCTTTATAGGTGATAACCAGCATCTTGTAGCGAATCCAGAATACTATCGGCAGCCACTGCAGTTCCTGCAGCCTCGGCTGTATGTGCTCCCATATAGAGAGACCCAATTTGAGAGCTGAACGATGGAAGGGAAGGGAAGGGAAGGGAAGGGAAGGGAAGGGAAGGGGAAGGGGAAGGGGAAGGGGAAGGGGAAGGGAAGGGGAAGGGGAAGGGGAAGGGGAAGGGGAAGGGGAAGGGGAAGGGGAAGGGGAAGGGGAAGGGGAAGGGGAAGGGGAAGGGGAAGGGGAAGGGGAAGGGGAAGGGGAAGGGGAAGGGGAAGGGGAAGGGGAAGGGGAAGGGGAAGGGGAAGGGAAGGGGAAGGGGAAGGGGAAGGGGAAGGGGAAGGGGAAGGGGAAGGGGAAGGGGAAGGGGAAGGGGAAGGGGAAGGGGAAGGGGAAGGGGAAGGGGAAGGGGAAGGGGAAGGGGAAGGGGAAGGGAAGGGGAAGGGGAAGGGGAAGGGGAAGGGGAAGGGGAAGGGGAAGGGGAAGGGGAAGGGGAAGGGGAAGGGGAAGGGGAAGGGGAAGGGGAAGGGGAAGGGGAAGGGGAAGGGGAAGGGGAAGGGAAGGGGAAGGGGAAGGGGAAGGGGAAGGGGAAGGGGAAGGGGAAGGGGAAGGGGAAGGGGAAGGGGAAGGGGAAGGGGAAGGGGAAGGGGAAGGGGAAGGGGAAGGGGAGGGGAAGGGGAAGGGAAGGGGAAGGGGGAGGGGGAGGGGGAGGGGGAGGGGGAGGGGGAGGGGGAGGGAAGGGGAAGGGGAAGGGGAAGGGGAAGGGGAAGGGGAAGGGGAAGGGGAAGGGGAAGGGGAAGGGGAAGGGGAAGGGGAAGGGGAAGGGGAAGGGGAGGGGGAGGGGGAGGGGGAGGGGGAGGGGGAGGGGGAGGGGGAGGGGGAGGGGGAGGGAAGGGGAAGGGGAAGGGGAAGGGGAAGGGGAAGGGGAAGGGGAAGGGGAAGGGGAAGGGGAAGGGGAAGGGGAAGGGGAAGGGGAAGGGGAAGGGGAAGGGGAAGGGGAAGGGGAAGGGGAAGGGGAAGGGGAAGGGGAAGGGGAAGGGGAGGGGAAGGGGAGGGGGAGGGGGAGGGGGAGGGGGAGGGGGAGGGGGAGGGGGAGGGGGAGGGGGAGGGGGAGGGGGAGGGGGAGGGGAAGGGGAAGGGGAAGGGGAAGGGGAAGGGGAAGGGAAGGGGAAGGGGAAGGGAAGGGGAAGGGGAAGGGGAAGGGGAAGGGGAAGGGGAAGGGGAAGGGGAAGGGGAAGGGGAAGGGGAAGGGGAAGGGGAAGGGGGAGGGGGAGGGGGAGGGGGAGGGGGAGGGGGGTGGGGGAGGGGGGAGGGGGAGGGGGAGGGGGAGGGAAGGGGAAGGGGAAGGGGAAGGGGAAGGGGAAGGGGAAGGGGAAGGGGAAGGGGAAGGGGAAGGGGAAGGGGAAGGGGAAGGGGAAGGGGAGGGGAGGGGAGGGGGAGGGGGAGGGGGAGGGGGAGGGGGGAGGGGGAGGGGGAGGGGGAGGGGAAGGGGAAGGGGAAGGGGAAGGGGAAGGGGAAGGGGAAGGGGAAGGGGAAGGGGAAGGGGAAGGGGAGGGGAAGGGGAAGGGGAAGGGGAAGGGGAGGGGAAGGGGAGGGGGAGGGGGAGGGGAAGGGGAGGGGAAGGGGAGGGGGAGGGGGAGGGGGAGGTGGAGGGGGAGGGGGAGGGAAGGGGAAGGGGAAGGGGAAGGGGAAGGGGAGGGGAAGGGGAAGGGGAAGGGGAAGGGGAAGGGGAAGGGGAAGGGGAAGGGGAAGGGGAAGGGAAGGGGAAGGGGAAGGGAAGGGGAGGGGAAGGGGAAGGGGAAGGGGAGGGGGAGGGGTGAGGGGGGGGGGAGGGGGAGGGGAGGGGGAGGGGGAGGGGGAGGGGGAGGGGGAGGGGGAGGGGGAGGGGGAGTGGGGAAGGGGAAGGGGATGGGGAAGGGGAAGGGGAAGGGGAAGGGGAAGGGGAAGGGGAAGGGGAAGGGGAAGGGGAAGGGGAAGGGGAAGGGGAAGGGGAAGGGGAGGGGAAGGGGAAGGGAAGGGGAGGGGGAGGGGGAGGGGGAGGGGGAGGGGGAGGGGGGGGAAGGGGAAGGGGAAGGGGAAGGGGAAGGGGAAGGGGAGGGGGAGGGGGAGGGGGAGGGGGAGGGGAAGGGGAAGGGGAAGGGGAAGGGGAAGGGGAGGAAGGAAGGAAGGAAGGAAGGAAGGAAGGAAGGAAGGAAGGAAGGAAGGAAGGAAGGAGAAAATAGATGGGGTGGGAGGAAGAGAGAGGTGGAAAGAAAACAACTTTAACTTTAAATGCATTCTCCAAGCTGGTGGCTGGCTTGGCTTGGAGAGGCAAATGCCTTCTCCAAGCTGGCTGACGGGGTGGTGGGGGCTTTGAGAGCCACACAATATATGTGAAAGACCCTCACTTGGCTCCCAAGCCACAGTTTGACCACCTCTGCTCCAGAGAATCCATATTCTCCATGAAAACTGATGTCTGTAGTCTGGAGATGAGCCATAATTGGGGGGGGGGGTGTCCCCAGGTCCTGCCTGGTGGGTGCTGGCATCCCCACTTCCATCTCACAAATTCCCTGGCCTCTGTGGTAGTTCTGCGGAGCATCTACTTGCTATCCGGTTAGTTCCAAAAATGCACTATAAGGAAGAATTTTTTTTCACATTAATTGATGCTGCTGGATATGTCGTGAAGTAATTCCTGCACTGTGCCTGAAGTTCACATGGTAACGTAATGTGCAGCCTTCTCACACATGAAGGTGAGACCTTTACAAACAACACGCACAGGGTTGTGTTTTCTTCTGTCCACTCCATTTTAAAATGGAGGGAGTCTGAGATCTGAATTCATCCCTTTTTGGGATCAGGCTGCAGGCCCATCCGGGAGACTCATCAAGACTACCCACAGCAGATATAATCTGAGCCCTTCCAACTCTGTGCAAGTCAAGGGGCTCAGAATGGCACCGTATCTCTGCCTAGGACGGCACCGTAAATAGCTTCATCTTTAATCATGGCTGCTCTCCTGAACACTCAGGATCTGCATTTGGACATTCGCTAATCAAAGAGCAAACCAAAAATATCTCCCGTATCATTATAACTAATCCACACTGAAAAATTAAAGGCAGTCGGTAATCAGAAAAGGTCATTCACCTTTGCTATTCTGGCACCTTCTTGGCATTTGTTTCACAGGCCAAGGACAGGGGGAGCAAGTTGGCGAGGAATGGAACTGACAGGGATGTTGTTGGACCGAGCTCACCACAGAAGAGGATTCTGCGGAGAGATTTCTGTGTTGGGCATTCTTGCTTGGGGGTAGCTTTTTGGAGTCTACAGAAGCAGGAGCCGAATCACCATTTCCCTGCCCATGGGGGGGGGCAACTTCAACTGAACATTCACAGGGCTGGCTCCCCCATTATCAGGTTGGTAGCTGGACCAAGGGGGACATCTCAGTTGACCTGGAGGAGAACCCTGTTTCCCACCTGGCTGTTCTGTGGCGAGTGGGAGAGGGAAAAGGTGAGAAGGGAAAAGATGATATTGGATTTATATCCCACCCTCCACTCCGAATCTCAGTGTCTCAGAACAGCTCACAATTTCCTTTATCTTCCTCCCCACAACAGACACCCTGTGAGGTGGGCGGGGCTCAGAGGGCTCTCAAAGCAGCTGCCCTTTCAAGGACGACTCCTACGAGAGCTATGGCTGACCCAAGGCCATTCCAGCAGCTGCAAGCAGAGGAGTGGGCAATCAAATCAAACTCGTGGGCTTTCGATGAAATTGCTGAGCAGTCGGGTTAAAACGGATAAAAGGAAGTACTTCTTCACCCAAAGGGTGATTAACATGTGGAATTCACTGCCACAGGAGGTGGTGGCGGCTACAAGCATAGCAGCTTCAAGAGGGATTTCGATAAAAATATGGAGCAGAGGTCCATCAGTGGCTATTAGCCACTGTGTGTGTGTGTGTATGTATATATACATACACATGGCTTCTCTTATGTTCTTATGTTAAACCTGGTTCTCTCAGATAAGAGTCTGCACACTCAACCACTACACCAAACTGGCTCTACAAAAAGGAAGAAGTTGAAGCAAAAAGGTGTGAAGACACCTGCCATAAATCTTCCAGATGTGAATTTGCTATGCAATAGCCTAGAACAGAATTAGCAGCTAGCAGGACATAACAGAAGAAGAAGACTGCAGGTTTATACCCTGCCCTTCTCTCTGAATCAGAGACTCAGAGAAGCTCACAATCTCCTATATCTTCTCCCCCCACAACAGACACCCTGTGAGGTGGGTGGGGCTGGAGAGGGCTCTCACAGCAGCTGCCCTTTCAAGGACAACCTCTGCCAGAGCTATGGGCGACCCAAGGCCATTCCAGCAGCTCTAAGTGGAGGAGCGGGGGAATCAAACCCGGTTCTCCCAGATAAGAGTTCACGCACTCAACCGCTACACCAAATTGGCACAGGGCACAGCCATGCTAATATGTGGGGCCAACTTCCTGACTTGCCTGTGAGGTTTTGACCCTCTCCCAGAGCCAGAAGGTCCGGGCCAGTCCAGCTTCATGAGGTAAGAGGGAGGCAACCAAGGATATTGAGGGAGCACCAGGATGCGAGAGAGGAGGATACTGAGGGGGCACAAGCCCCTTCCTGGATGCAGTGGGGCAGCTTGCAGGGCCAGAACATGATACCCCTTCAAATACTTTCCATTCCGACCTTTCTATCACCCCTTTGCTCAAAGCACCCGGTACAAGCAGATGGCACCCTCTTAAAATTTAAAGAGGGTTCTGCTTCCAAAAAGAAGAAATAATTTGATCACCCCAACTGGAATGCTTCAGTCTCTGGACAGATGGAACCTAACTGTCCTGTATTATGACTGTAACAGGAGATACCTCGTCGGCTTCTGGTCTTATTTTAATTCTCTGCCTCTCTTAGCGGGAACCGTGCCGGGACCCTGACATTGGGAAGCAAGGGGTGAGTGCAGCTCTGAAGAAGCGTGTCACTTTTGGCTGCAGTGCACAGTGAGTGATCTCTCCGTTCTGTAATCCTTTTAGACCTCACCCTGAACAGGGGCATCAAACTCATTTGTTATGCGGGACAGATTTGACATAAATGAGACCTTGTGTGTCACAACATGTAATGCCAGGTGGCAGAGATATAAACTTTATAAAGGACACAGACAAACTCAAAGATTTGTAAAAGTTTAAAATAAAACATGCTTAAAACATTAGCACTAATTGGTCTTAAAGGTGCTTTCTTTGTATCTCTCCCATGTGATCCAGGGAAATGGGAAAAGGAAGCTTTGGCTCTTTCCTTTCTTCCCCAGGGGACTGGGGGGGGGGGAGTCTCAGCCAATAGAAGGAAGAGAGGCTTGGTTCAGTAGCTCTGTTGTGCAACTGAGAGAGCTTGGCAAAACAGCTATTCCTCCCCCCCCCCCCGCCTTCCCAAGGCAGGAGCCTCAGCAAATGGAGAAAATAGAGGTCTTGCTCTGTAGCTCCTGTGCAGTTGCGCAAGCCTGGCAAAGCAAGCTGTGATGCAGAAGGAAGCAAGACAAAGGGAGATGGAAGCAGATGACAGCCAGTTGCTCGGGGGGCTGATAGGAGCCCTCTTATTTATTGTTATTTTATTTTAGTAAATTTCTATTCCGCCCATTCCCCGTAGGGCTCAGGGCGGAGTACAACGTATAATGAAACAATAAAAGCCAATAAAAACATTTTATAAACAGACAACTCAACAGCACTCTGATTACCATGACATCACATATCGACCCCTCTGGGGTCCTGGTTTGGCCTCCGGGCCGCATGTTTGACACCCCTGTCCTACTCTCTCATGAACTTACCTGTCCACTCTGGCTCTCCTTGGAGGCCTTCCTTCAGGGACTCCACTTTCTGTGGTTAGGTAGGTGGCTATATGCATGGCTACCTGCCTACCAAGCGCATCATCAGGTACTGATGCAAAGGAGAGTCCATCTGACTTGGATTGATCCATCTAGTGGAGGATTCGCTACTCAGACGGGCAGTGGCAGAGAAAAAGTCTTCCCAAACTCCTGCTCCTTGATATTCTTGTAACGAGACGTTACAGTCATTGAACCTGAATCCTAATTATATGCTCAAACACTGAGCCACAGTTCTTCCCATGTTTGTGCTGACAGTCCAACTAAAATCATCCATTCCTCAGTGGCCAAGAAAAAAAAATGAGTTGCCTGTGCCACAAGAAGATGGAAACGGCCACCCCACAGTGACAGTCCAGACGGCACACAATTGCCGATCCATTTAGCAGAATGGCCCATGAGGGGTTTACTCTACACTTCTGCCTTGACCAGGAACACCCTCTTTTGTCCACCTGACCAGGGGAAGGATTGAAGCCCAGTTGCTCATTGGAAATTAAGCCAGTGGGATCGCCGAGGGCCACATTTCAAGAGAACCAAAGTTAGTTCAGCCTGCTTTATTCCTGTGCTTTTCTGACCCATTCACACTGTGGAGCGGGGTGGGGAGAAAGTGTGGTCCCTGCCGCACATCACAAGTGCAAATTGTTTAGATTGCTGGGGAATGTATCTAGTGTTTTCATTTCCTTTGGTGCCTTTCTCTGTTGCCCCTGAGTCTTTGTTGACCGTTGAATGCGATCTGTGCTTATTCTAACCCTCTCTGCTCTTCCTCTCTGTTTGAAAATAAATGTATTTGCCTGAAGTCAGAATAATTTGTTGCTACAGGTTTTTTGAGCTCTCTGTGCATGCCTTGGAAGTTCCTCAGGGGTGGAAGGAAGGAGTTCTCTGTCCCTTATAACCTAGTTGTGCTTTAAAGGTAAAGGTAGTCCCCCTGTGCAAGCACCAGTCATTTCCGACTCTGGGGTGACGTCACATCATGACATTTTCACAGCAGACTTTTTATGGGGTGGTTGGCCATTGCCTTCCCCAGTTATCTACACTCCCCCCCCCCCCGCAACAAGCTGGGTCCTCATTTTACTGACCTCGGAAGGATGGAAGGCTGAGTCAACCTTGATCCAGCTACCTGAACCCAGCTTCCACTGGGACCGAACTCAGTGTTCTGAGCAAAGCTTAGGACTGCAGTACTGCAGCTTTACCACTCTGCGCCACGAGGCTCCCCATGCTTTACTGTGCTTGAATTAGCGGGCAGGCTGCTGTCCGTGGTCCTGAATGAGATTCAATGCCTCTTTGTTTAAAAAATTCCACCACTATCCTGGTCTTTGTGAGCTCACAGCTCCCTTTACCCTACCCCTGGCCCTCGTTTGGGTCACCACATACCTGCTCAGCAGCTATGCACTTGCCTTGCTCTGTCCCTTATAGTCCTTCACCTTGGAATATATTTCATGTCAGCCCAAAGGGCAGCAGCCGGTATCTAGCGGGACATCAATCACCCCTGACTGCAGGAATGCTTGATGTCCAGGGAAGCAGCCATGATGGGGTGTGCTAAAAGATCCCTGAAGCTTCTTTCCCCATGACCCTGTCACTGGCCCTCATGAAGCCCCAGAGAGGCAGGAATAAAATTAGCTCCAACCTGTATCCTAATGTGCTCAATTGCCACTCATCTCAGGCAAATGCTGCTAATATATTG
This sequence comes from Heteronotia binoei, assembly GCF_032191835.1. NCBI lineage: Eukaryota > Metazoa > Chordata > Lepidosauria > Squamata > Gekkonidae > Heteronotia > Heteronotia binoei. Next base: position 4,129,817 of record NC_083234.1, read on the forward strand.
ACACCTAGGCTGGCATGACGGCCTCTTTCCTGATGTCATCTGCCGGGGATGAAAATAGAAAATTTCCCAAGGTAGCTGGATGTTGAGAACTGGCAGCAACTGTCCAACCATCACCTCTCAGGATGTGTTGAATTAACCAGGGCTGTGTCCAAACGCCCACACAGGTTTGCACTGGGAGTCTTCAGCGTAATTACTTGTTCATCATTTGTACAAGTAACTGAATTCTGCAGTGAAGGAAGAACCTGTCAGAGCCATTAGCTTATAGTGGGGAGCCGGTAAGACAAAAGAGTTAGACAAGCAGGAGACCTGCTCCACTTTGGGTACACTCTGGGAACTTCTGTCCATCTTACCTGGGATGCATTCACATTAACCTTCCGCTACAGAGAAATGACAAATAATTCTATATATGTAAGTGCCATGCTTTCGAGTTATGGTGCTGGAGAAGACTTGGACTGCAAGAAGATCCAATCAGTCAGTCCTAAGGGAAATCAATCCAGACTGTTCCCTGGAAGGTCAGATGCTGAAGCTGAAGCTCAAATCCTTTGGCCACCAAATGAGAAGGGAGCACTCACTGGAGTAGACTGGAGAGTCCCTTGGACTGCAAGAAGATCCAATCAGTCAGTCCTAAGGGAAATCAACCCAGACTGTTCCCTGGAAGGTCAGATGCTGAAGCTGAAGCTCAGATACTTTGGCCACCAAAGGAGAAGGGAGCACTCACTGGAGAAGACTGGAGAGTCCCTTGGACTGCAAGAAGATCCAATCAGTCAGTTCTAAGGGAAATCAACCCTGACTGTTCCCTGGAAGGTCAGATGCTGAAGCTCAAATACTTTGGCCACCAAATGAGAAGGGAGCACTCACTGGAGAAGACCCTGATGCTGGGAAAGACAGAAGGCAAAAGAAGAAGGGGACAGCAAAAGATGAGATGGCTGGACAGCGTTACTGATGTAACAAACACGAATTTGAGCAGACTTCAGAGGATGGTGGCAGACAGGAGAGCCTGGCATGACTTGGTCCATGGGGTCACAAAGAGTTGAACTCGACTGTGTGACTGAACAACAAGTGCCATCAAATCACAGCTGACTTATGACGACCCCAGCAAGGGAATGTCAACAAAAATGAGAATCAGAGGTGGTTTGCCCTTGCCTTCCCCTGCAGAGCCTTCCTTGGTGGTCTTCCATCCAAATACCAACCTTGCTTCTGAGATCTGATGAGACCGGGCTAGAGTAGACCGTGCGTCCTTCCCACAAATAATTCTAGTGATGGGCAAAACATTCCTTTCCCAAAAGCCCAAACAGTGGATATCCCACAGAAGTCCACCGGCTGTTCACCGATTCCTTGGGAGTGCCTGTAGAATCACAATGTCTTTAGATAAACATATGAAGCTGCATTACACTGAATCAGACTCTTAGTCCAGCAAAGCAGGAGTCAAGTGCACCTTTAAGACCAACCAAGTTTTTTTCAGAATGTTAGCTTTCGTGTGCTCTCTAAGGACACTTCATCAGACGAGGGGATCAGGTATTGTGGGGATGTTGATCCAATCCCCTCTTGAACTTCTGACTCTAGGTGAGGAGGATGTTACAATGAAGTTCCCCTCGCCTGATGAAGTGTGCTTAGAGAGCACACAAAAGCTTACGTTCTGAATAAAACTTGGTTGGTCTTAAAGGTGGCACTTGACTCCTGCTTTGCTCAGCTGCCTCAGACCAACACGGCTGCCCTCTTGGCTCTATCTACTCAGTTCAGCAAAAGCCAGTCTTGTCTGCTCACACTGGCAGTGGGTCTCCAGTGTCCCAGGCAGAGGTCCTTCACATTACCTCCTACCCAGGGGTGGAATTCTAGCAGGAACTCCTTTGCATATTAGGCCACACACCCCTGATGCAGCCAGTCCTACAAAAAAGAGCCTTGTCAGCTTTTGGAGGATTGGCTACATCAAGGGTGTGTGGCCTAATATGCAAAGGAGCTCCTGAGAGAATTCTACCCCTGCTCGACCTGTGCCAGGGATTGAACCTGGGACCTTCTGCATGCCAAGCAAATGCTTAGCCACTGAGTCATTGTCCTTCCCTGATGCCTGGTTTTATCTATGCTCCAGCTGGCCTCTGCACATGTTCACTTCCCATCACAGCGGTGCTTGAATATCGTTGTTACAAGGCTAAGGAAAATTCATCTTTCTCCCCATGCATATATTCCATTCTTCTGGCTTGGGGAGGGACAACAGTTAACTGGGCAATAAAATTTCATCATTTTAATTTGGCTTCCTTGGGATGCAGGTTTTAATATGATTAACAGTGGTGATCTGGCCCAAAATCATTAAAGTAATACAAGAATATTGTATTACTTTAATATTTCTCTGGGGAGCACTTAGTGAATTTGGCACCGTGGGTTTTTGTAGGTCTGCCCACAGAGAGAACCAGCTTGTTGACGTGGTTAAATGTGTGGACTCTTATCTGGGAGAACCGGGTTTGCTTCCCCACTCCTCCACTTGCAGCTGCTGGAGTGGCCTTGGGACAGCCAGAGCTCTCCTATCTGGGAGAACCGGGTTTGATTCCCCACTCCTCCACTTGCAGCTGCTGGAATGGCCTTGGGTCAGCCAGAGCTCTCTTATCTGGGAGAACCGGGTTTGATTCCCCACTCCTCCACTTGCAGCTGATGGAATGGCCTTGGGTCACCCAGAGCTCTCTTATCTGGGAGCACCGGGTTTGATTCTCCACTCCTCCACTTGCAGCTGCTGGAATGGCCTTGGGTCAGCCAGAGCTCTCTTATCTGGGAGAACCGGGTTTGATTCCCCACTCCTCCACTTGCAGCTGATGGAATGGCCTTGGGTCACCCAGAGCTCTCTTATCTGGGAGAACCGGGTTTGATTCCCCACTCCTCCACTTGCAGCTGCTGGAATGGCCTTGGGTCAGCCAGAGCTCTCTTATCTGGGAGAACCGGGTTTGATTCCCCACTCCTCCACTTGCAGCTGCTGGAATGGCCTTGGGTCAGCCAGAGCTCTCTTATCTGGGAGAACCGGGTTGGATTCCTCACTCCTCCACTTGCAGCTGCTGGAATGGCCTGGGGTCAGCCAGAGCTCTCTTATCTGGGAGAACCGGGTTTGATTCCCCACTCCTCCACTTGCAGCTGCTGGAATGGCCTTGGGTCAGCCAGAGCTCTCTTATCTGGGAGAACTGGGTTTGATTCCCCACTCCTCCACTTGCACCTGCTGGAATGGCCTTGGGTCAGCCAGAGCTGTCTTATCTGGGAGAACCGGGTTTGATTCCCCACTCCTCCACTTGCACCTGCTGGAATGGCCTTGGGTCAGCCAGAGCTCTCTTATCTGGGAGAACCGGGTTTGATTCCCCACTCCTCCACTTGCACCTGCTGGAATGGCCTTAGGTCAGCCATGGCTCTCTTATCTGGGAGAACTGGGTTTGATTCCCCACTCCTCCACTTGCAGCTGCTGGAGTGGCCTTGGGACAGCCAGAGCTCTCCTATCTGGGAGAACCGGGTTTGATTCCCCACTCCTCCACTTGCACCTGCTGGAATGGCCTTGGGTCAGCCAGAGCTCTCCTATCTGGGAGAACCGGGTTTGATTCCCCACTCATCCACTTGCAGCTGATGGAATGGCCTTGGGTCACCCAGAGCTCTCTTATCTGGGAGAACCGGGTTTGATTCCCCACTCCTCCACTTGCAGCTGCTGGAATGGCCTTGGGTCAGCCAGAGCTCTCTTATCTGGGAGAACTGGGTTTGATTCCCCACTCCTCCACTTGCACCTGCTGGAATGGCCTTGGGTCAGCCAGAGCTCTCTTATCTGGGAGAACCGGGTTTGATTCCCCACTCCTCCACTTGCACCTGCTGGAATGGCCTTGGGTCAGCCAGAGCTCTCTTATCTGGGAGAACCGGGTTTGATTCCCCACTCCTCCACTTGCACCTGCTGGAATGGCCTTGGGTCAGCCATGGCTCTCTTATCTGGGAGAACTGGGTTTGATTCCCCACTCCTCCACTTGCAGCTGCTGGAGTGGCCTTGGGACAGCCAGAGCTCTCCTATCTGGGAGAACCGGGTTTGATTCCCCACTCCTCCACTTGCAGCTGCTGGAATGGCCTTGGGTCAGCCAGAGCTCTCTTATCTGGGAGAACCGGGTTGGATTCCTCACTCCTCCACTTGCAGCTGCTGGAATGGCCTGGGGTCAGCCAGAGCTCTCTTATCTGGGAGAACCGGGTTTGATTCCCCACTCCTCCACTTGCAGCTGCTGGAATGGCCTTGGGTCAGCCAGAGCTCTCTTATCTGGGAGAACTGGGTTTGATTCCCCACTCCTCCACTTGCACCTGCTGGAATGGCCTTGGGTCAGCCAGAGCTGTCTTATCTGGGAGAACCGGGTTTGATTCCCCACTCCTCCACTTGCACCTGCTGGAATGGCCTTGGGTCAGCCAGAGCTCTCTTATCTGGGAGAACCGGGTTTGATTCCCCACTCCTCCACTTGCACCTGCTGGAATGGCCTTAGGTCAGCCATGGCTCTCTTATCTGGGAGAACTGGGTTTGATTCCCCACTCCTCCACTTGCAGCTGCTGGAGTGGCCTTGGGACAGCCAGAGCTCTCCTATCTGGGAGAACCGGGTTTGATTCCCCACTCCTCCACTTGCACCTGCTGGAATGGCCTTGGGTCAGCCAGAGCTCTCCTATCTGGGAGAACCGGGTTTGATTCCCCACTCATCCACTTGCAGCTGATGGAATGGCCTTGGGTCACCCAGAGCTCTCTTATCTGGGAGAACCGGGTTTGATTCCCCACTCCTCCACTTGCAGCTGCTGGAATGGCCTTGGGTCAGCCAGAGCTCTCTTATCTGGGAGAACTGGGTTTGATTCCCCACTCCTCCACTTGCACCTGCTGGAATGGCCTTGGGTCAGCCAGAGCTCTCTTATCTGGGAGAACCGGGTTTGATTCCCCACTCCTCCACTTGCACCTGCTGGAATGGCCTTGGGTCAGCCAGAGCTCTCTTATCTGGGAGAACCGGGTTTGATTCCCCACTCCTCCACTTGCACCTGCTGGAATGGCCTTGGGTCAGCCATGGCTCTCTTATCTGGGAGAACTGGGTTTGATTCCCCACTCCTCCACTTGCAGCTGCTGGAGTGGCCTTGGGACAGCCAGAGCTCTCCTATCTGGGAGAACCGGGTTTGATTCCCCACTCCTCCACTTGCAGCTGCTGGAATGGCCTTGGGTCAGCCAGAGCTCTCTTATCTGGGAGAACCGGGTTTGATTCCCCACTCATCCACTTGCAGCTGATGGAATGGCCTTGGGTCACCCAGAGCTCTCTTATCTGGGAGAACCGGGTTTGATTCCCCACTCCTCCACTTGCAGCTGCTGGAATGGCCTTTGGTCAGCCAGAGCTCTCTTATCTGGGAGAACCGGGTTTGATTCCCCACTCCTCCACTTGCAGCTGCTGGAATGGCCTTGGGTCAGCCAGAGCTCTCTTATCTGGGAGAACCGGGTTGGATTCCTCACTCCTCCACTTGCAGCTCCTGGAATGGCCTTGGGTCAGCCAGAGCTCTCTTATCTGGGAGAACCGGGTTTGATTCCCCACTCCTCCACTTGCAGCTGCTGGAATGGCCTTGGGTCAGCCAGAGCTCTCTTATCTGGGAGAACCGGGTTTGATTCCCCACTCCTCCACTTGCACCTGCTGGAATGGCCTTGGGTCAGCCAGAGCTCTCTTATCTGGGAGAACCGGGTTTGATTCCCCACTCCTCCATTTGCACCTGCTGGAATGGCCTTGGGTCAGCCATGGCTCTCTTATCTGGGAGAACTGGGTTTGATTCCCCACTCCTCCACTTGCAGCTGCTGGAGTGGCCTTGGATCATCCATAGCTCTGGCAGAGCCGTCCTTGAAAGGGCAACTTCAGTCAGAGCTCTCTCAGCTCCACCTACCTCACAGGGTATCTGTTGTGGGCTAAGAAGATAAAGGCGATTGTGAGCCACTCTGAGACTCTGTGATTCAGAGAGAAGGGCGGGGGTATAAAACTATGGTCTTCTTTTTCTTCTTCTTCGGAAAAAGTGGATGGCCTCACATTCTTTGGGCTGCATTTTACTTCTCATGCTGACTTCCATTGTTAAGACCAGCTGTGGCTCGTCATGATGCACGTCTCCTTTATTTATATGTTTGTCTTCTAACCAACTTGGCACCCAAGACAGGTAACAACAATAATATAAAATACAACAAAAGTGTCTACAACCAGACAGTTAAAAACATAAAAGCAATAAAACAATGAAGATAAAGTAAATTATGACTCATTAATTTTATTTTTTATTTTATCAGATTTATATCCCACGCTCCACTAACGGGCTCAGGGTGGCTAATAATAATAATAGTAACTTTTATTTATATCCCGCCCTCCCGGCCGAGGCAGGCTCAGGGCGGCTCACAGACATGGCATGTGCCATGATTACGGTAAATACATTATACAATAAAATACATTCAAATAAATTAATTAAAACCACAACAGTTAAAGGTGCTATAGTACAACGCAGTATATATCAGATGGCTAGGTGTCGCTTCAGGATTCCATCTTGTAGGCCATTTGAAAAAGGACAGTTTTACAGGCCCTGCGGAACTGATTATAGTCCCGCAGGGCTCGAACCTCCGCTGGTAGTTGATTCCACCAATGGGGAGCCATTATTGAGAAGGCCTGCTCTCGCGTTGTTTTCAGTTTGGCCTCCCTTGGTCCAGGGATTTTTAGGAGATTTTGGGAGCTAGATCTCAGTGCTCTCTGGGGGATGTATGGAGAGAAGCGGTCCCTAAGGTAGGCAGGTCCTCGGCCATATAGGGCTTTAAAGGTAATAACCAGCACCTTGTAACGAACTCGGAACACAATTGGCAGCCAGTGCAGCTCCCGCAACCTAGGCTGCATGTGTTCCCACCGAGGTAGTCCCACTAACAGCCTGGCCGCCGCATTTTGCACTAAAAGGCTAAAAAGATAAAGGAAAAATCCCCTGTGCAAGCACCAGTTGTTTCCGACTCTGGGGTGACGTTGCTTTCACAACGTGCAGACTTCGCTTTTCACGGCAGACTTTTTATAGGGTGGTTTTGCCATTGCTTTCCCCAGTCATCTACACTTTCCCCCCAGCAAGCTGGGGATTCATTTGACTGACCTCAGAAGGATGGAAGGCTGAGTCAACCTGGAGCTGGCTACCTGAACCAGCTTCTGCTGGGATCGAACTCAGATTGTGGGCAGAGGGCTCCGACTGCAGTACTGCAGCTTTACCACTCTGTGCCACGGGCTCTTTCAGGGTGGTTAACAACAGTTAAAAACCACATAAATTTTTTTTAAAAAAAACAGAATATACAATATAATCAATTTAATGTAAACACAACTTGCACTCAGCTAGAAAGATGCTCCGTGTTCCCTATACTTGGACTGTCCTCAAAGTCCTCTGGAACAAGTCCATTTTACAGCTTCTCCAGAAAGCCACGAGGTTAAAAGCCCCCCCCTCCTTCCTGGAAGCTGTTCCACAAACACAGGGGAGCTACTGAAGAATTCCAATCCTGACCCATTGCAGTATATGCCCTAAAGAAAGGGGGCACAGACTAGACCTTCCTGTGAAAAACACAAAACACAGAAACATGAGGAGAGAGGTGGTCCTTCAACTACACGGACCCCAAGCCACGAAGGGCTTTAAAGGTTAGTTCCATCACATGAAATTGGACCTAGAAATGAATAGGCAGATAGTGAAGGAACTTCAACATAGGAATCTTATGGTTCCAATGGCTAGCCCTATTAACAAACGGGCTGCCACATTTTGCAGGTCATTGAAGCGTGGATCAGTACATTCAGGTGAGTATCTGCAGACAGATCCCTCCTTTAGTGAAGAATAATTCCCCTATTACCTTTTGTAATAGGGGAATTGCACGTTTTTTGCTATAACAGATTTGGCTGCAAAGAGAAGAAAGGAGACCCAGGGATATTTCTTTGTGTTGAGGGAAAGATCTGCAAGAGAGGACTGGGGCACTGCCATGCCTATTCTGAAGCCCTCTTCCCTCCTGCTTCTGCAATGTACTATTTTCCTATGTTTTTCAAAGGTAAGGAAGTGATGCTGGGAAATAGCAAGAGAGACATTCCTTTGGGTTTCCCCCCCCCCTTTCTTTTGTGAATTAATGTTTTATTGACTTTTATATATAAAAAAGAACCCTGCGCCAACACAAAACCAGATTATAAATAGTACAGCATAAGAAATGGTACATCAGCCATTGAAACCAACTATGAAAAATAATAGTACGGAAAATTGCATAACTAAAATAGAGCATACCAATTTCATAATAAAAGGTAACTTTAATATAAACTGAAATCAAGATGTACAAAAATCACAGTTAAAGAAGTTACCACAGATTCATATCATTTGACTATATTAGGGCATTCTTGATGGTTGGATAAGTACTCTAAAATTGGGTGCCATATGGAAGTGAAAGATGAAGGAGAAGAAGGGTTTTCAAGGGATTTGACGTTATCAGTAAGCTTTGCTAATATATATAGATCCCACAGCTTCTTGTGCCTCGTAGAGAGGGTAGGTGTTGACGCAGATTTCCACGTTTTTTTTGCTATAACAGATTTGGCTGCAAACAGAAGAAAGGAGACCGAGGGATATTTCTTTGTAATGAGGGAAAGATGTATCATTTCTTCAGGGAAAACTTTTCGGAGCTATGCTAGATCTATGTGCACCTCAAACTTGTCCTGGAGCACCCTGAGGGATTTGGTCGTCTGAAGAGACCTGGTGAATAAGACATCTCCACCGTGAGTGACTGAACCCAAAATCTGGTGACGGAGGTTCCAGATCCCCTTGAACCTAATTCTGCTGGATTTCCACCATGCAGTAGCCTGTAGCCAGCAACATTCTAAAGGCATAAGGGCAGTTCAGAGGTGGCTGCAATTTCTGCTGATTACACACACACACACACAACCACAACCCTGATCACCACTTGGCTTCTTGAGGAACAGAAGTTCAGGAGGCTGGCGACGGCAACAGAAGGGTTAGAATGGGAAGAAATCAAAGTGGTTTGCAACCAAGGTGATTTGCAGGTCGGAGCATCTTCCCCATCAGAGGCCAGATTGAAGTCCACCCGGGATCGGGCCTTCTCCATAGCGGCTCCCCTACTGTGGAACCAACTCCCGGAGGAGGTACGGGCCCTGCGATGTTTAGACCAATTCCGCAGGGCCTGCAAGACCCACCTCTTTAAAATAGCCTTCACTTAATATCGAGCCAAGAAAGTCCTGCTGGATATGTTTTATGTGTTAGTCACTGGATTTTATGGAAGATCTTAACTATAGCACCATAATGTTAATCTTAATGTAATTTTTAAATGATTTTAAGGATGATTTTATAACTGAAATTGTAATTATTGTATATGGTTTTATTGTACATTGTATTTGCGTGTTGTGAGCCGCCCTGAGCCTGCTTGTGGGGAGGACGGGATACAAATAAAAAGTATTATTATTATTATTATCAGGAAAGGCTGAAGAGTCTGGGACTTTTCAGTTTGGAAAAGACATGACTGAGGGGGATAGGATAGAGGTTTTGTGAAATGATGCCTGTGGTGGAGATAGCTGACAAAGAGAACTTTTGCTCCCTCTCCTGAAAGACTAGAATTCGAGGGCATCCAATGAAGCGAGTGGGCAACAGATTCAGGACAAACCAAAGGAAATGCTTCTTTACACAATGAGGGATTAAAATGTGGAATTTTCTGCTAGAGGATGTAGTGATGGCAATAGCCATAGATGGCTTTAAATGGGGACTAGACAGATTCATGGCAGATAGCTTCAGGGGTGGAATTCTAGCAGGAGCTCCTTTGCATATTAGGCCACACACCCCTGATGTAGCCAATCCTCCAAGAGCTTACAAGGCTCTTTTTTGTAAGCCCTTGGAGGATTGGCTACATCAGGGGTGTGTGGCCTAATATGTAAAGGAGCTCCTGCTAGAATTCCACCCCTGGATAGCTCTATCAGTATCCACTAGCCATGGTAACTAAAGTAAGCCTCTACATACAGAGGCAGTATATCTTTGAATACAGGTGCCAGGAAGCAACATCAGGGGAAGGCCTCAGCTTTTGTGAGTTTCCTGCATTGTGCAGGGGGTTGGACTAGATGACCCTGGAGGTCCCTTCCAACTCTATGATTCTATTCTATGCCCTGTTGTTGGCTGTCCAGAGGAACTGGTTGGGCACTGTGTGAGACAGGAGGCTGGACTAGAGGGACCACTGGTCTGAACCTGCAGGACTCTTCTTATTTTCTTATCAGGGGAATGCCTTGGTTTCTATGCCCTGTTGTTGGCCCTCCAGAGGAACCGGTTAGCCGAAAGGGTGATTAACATGTGGAATTCACTGCCACAGAACGTGGTGGTGGCTACAAGCATAGCCAACGTCAAGAGGGATTTGGATAAAAATATGGAGCAGAGGTCCATCAGTGGCTATTAGCCACAGCATATTATTGGAACTGTCTGGGGCAGTGATGCTCTGTATTCTTGGTGCTTGGGGGGAAGGGCTTCTAGCCCCACTTGTGAACTTCCTGATGGCACTTGGGGGGGGGGGGGGTTTGGCCACTGTGTGACACAGAGTGTTGGACTGGATGGGCCATTGGCCTGATCCAACATGGCTTCTCTTATGTTCTTATGTCTGGGGCAGTGATGCTTTGTATTCTTGGTGCTTGGGGGGGACACAGTGGGAGGGTCCTGGCCCCACTGGTGGACCTCCTGATGGCACTTGGGTTTTTTGGCCACTGTGTGACACAGAGTGTTGGACTGGAGGGGCCATTGGCCTGATCCAACATGGCTTCTCTTATGTTCTTATGCTGTGTGAGACATGATGCTGGACTAGAGGGACCACTGGTCTGATCCATCAGGGCTCTCCTGATGTTCTTATTATGGACTATGTAACTAGATACATGTCACTCTCATGGCTGCAAAAGTAGATTCAGGAGAATAGCTGTGCTGGTCAGAGCAATAGAACAAAGTTTGTGTTCAATGGCACCTTTAAGACCAACAAAGTTTAATTTGGGGTATAAGCTTTGGTGTGACTCCAGAATTAAGCTCTGCTGGTCTTAATGGTGCCACTGGGCTCAGGCTTTGCAAAAGTCATGTGTAAGGGTAGGAAAGGAAGGAAAGGAAGGAAACAGAGCAGTTCTCCTGCACAATTTGCCGTGTGGGGAATATGGACGACTTAGTATTAGACACATGCCTCAAAAGACAGTCAGGGACACATGTACAACTTTGCCATTTGGCACATTGTATCCCGCAGGCTTCGTGGAGACGAGACACAGCCAAAGTGGAGGGGCTACCTGGCCGAATGCATGGCTCAGACAGGCGTGGCAGCTCGACACATTTGGGAGGGGAAAGGATCCCATTGTTTCAATGGTTAATTACTGACAGGCAGGACAAGGGCACAGAATGACCACCCGCCAACTTAAAAATGCTACCTGCGTTGCCACGGCAACCAGCCCTTTCGCGAAGGAGCAGAGCCGAAGGCCTGCTGAGGTGCAGCCAGTGGGGCTGAGCAGCCCGCTCCCTAAGAGCCTTTTGTTAGCAATTTCTTAGCCATGTCTTGACCTTTACCCACTTCTGGCATGTCCTTTCCTCTCCCCACACCTTTTTGTCCTTGGCAGGAAGCTGAGATTTAACCATTTTCATGCTCTGATTTAAAGAGCTCGAGTCTACGGACAAGGAAGGTCTCACCCTGCACCATTCTTCCATCGGAGAGCAGGAATGCCATACAATAATTAACTAATTAATGTAGCATGTATGCAAAGCCTGCCTAAGGCCTGCGGTGGGTGTTGACGCTGCCCTTGGAGGTTATATGCTCAAACACGGCTTTGAACAAATTGAAAAGGGATGGTTACATAACCAGTTTGGTGTCGTGGTTAAGTGGCAGACTCTTATCTGGGAGAACGAGGTCTGATTCCTCTCTCTTCCACTTGCAGCTGCCCGAATGGCCTTGGGTCAGCTCTGCTAGAGCTGTGGTGGACCAAAGGCCATTCCAGCAGCTGCAAGCGGAGGAGTGGGGAATCAAACCCAGTTCTCCCAGATAAGAGAGCCATGGCTGACCCAAGGCCATTCCAGCAGCTGCAAGTGGAGGAGTGGGGAATCAAACCCGGTTCTGCCAGATAAGAGAGCTCTGGCTGACCCAAGGCCATTCCAGCAGTTGCAAGTGGAGGAGTGGGGAATCAAACCCGGTTCTGCCAGATAAGAGAGCTCAGGCTGACCCAAGGCCATTCCAGGAGCTGCAAGTGGAGGAGTGGGGAATCAAACCCAGTTCTCCCAGATAAGAGAGCTATGGCTGACCCAAGGCCATTCCAGGAGCTGCAAGTGGAGGAGTGGGGAATCAAACCCAGTTCTCCCAGATAAGAGAGCTATAGCTGACCCAAGGCCATTCCAGGAGCTGCAAGTGGAGGAGTGGGGAAGCAAACCCGGTTCTCCCAGATAAGAGAGCTATGGCTGACCTAAGACCACTCCAGCAGCTGCAAGTGGAGGAGTGGGGAATCAAACCTGGTTCTCCCAGATAAGAGAGCTATGGCTGACCTAAGGCCATTCCAGCAGCTGCAAGTAGAGGAGTGGGGAATCAAACCCGGATCTCCCAGATAAGAGTCTGCACACTTAACCACTACACCCAGCCATTACAGTAAGACCGGCCATGCAAAAGGGGACTTGGAGTGCTTTGGTGTCTTCCTCTTGATGCCGCCCCTTGGCCAGAGGACCAGGTCTATTTTCCTTCCTGCTGTAGCTCAGAGTTCCTGTCTTGTCCAAAACGGCACTCTGCTATTTATTTTTTGTCTCTCCCACTGCAAATTGGGAAGCTAGCCCTGGATAAGTTTGCAGGGGGGCCCCTGCTGTGATTCTGTCTCCCCCCTCACACACACACACTCTGCACCCCCGGTGCACTGGGCTCCCCCCAGCTGTGATCTGGCAGCCAGTTAAAAATAAGCCCTCCTTGAGTTTGTTAAAGATGACGGCTCTCCTGGCACTTTTCAGGCGCTCTGGTCTCCAAGACATGTTTGTGTTCTGCAGCTTCAAATTCTCACCCTGGACTTTTAACGAGTCTCTCACTTTCCCAAGGAGCACTTATTGGACAGTTGCCTTGAACCTCTTCCGTGAAAGGCCACCTTGAATACGCCGTGAGTGACTGCAGAGCACCAGGGAAGGGCACTGGGTGGACATTCGCTGTTTTGAAAAATGCCGTTGTTTGGCTTTTTGTCTTATTTCTTGGGTCACATTTCTCGAATAATAACATTCTACAAAGAGATGGGGAAATGGAGACATTCGCAGAGGTCAAAGGAATAAATTAGTTTCATTCCATTTTTAAAGACTTTGGTGTGATTTCTCCCTCTCCTCTTCTGTTGTCCCCCCCCCCCCTTTTAAAGTCAGCCTAATCAAATGTGGATTGACTACAATCACATCTCCTGCTAACCTTCACCTGGAGGCAATTAATATGCATGGTGTTCATTAGGGGTCTGTTTAATTTTTATTTATGGAAACGAGAATCTGATAACTGGCACTGAGAAGGATGCACTTCAAAGGAGAGCCAGAGAAAGGCAGCAGTTTCTCAAACAGATCTCCCCAGCCTAAACTTCACACCTTCTAATCTCAGCCCCTGGGCTCCGGACAGTGGAGTCCGGTTGATCTTCAGATCTGCACTGGGAAATCTGGAGTAGTTACAGCTACTGTAATCTGGAGTAGTTACACCTCTTGCAGGTGGGTTTGAAAGGGAAAGTGGGAGCAGGGCTTGGTTGCAACCAAGTTACAGAGATAAAAATCAAGTTTCCTCAATTCTTGCTCAGACCATCTTTTAGAAGCTCATGGTACCTGAGACATTTTCAATCTACAGCAAATTCCTATGGGTTTCGCTGCCCATATGGGTTAGGAGCCTCGTGGTGCAGAGCGGTAAAGCTGCACTGCAGTCCGAGCTCTCTGCTCACGACCTGAGTTCGATCCTGGCAGAAGCTGGGTTCAGGTAGCTGACTTGAGGTTGATTCAGCCTTCCATCCTTCCGAGGTTGGTAAAATGAGTCCCCAGCTTGCTGGGGGGAAAGTGTAGATGACTGGGGAAGGCAATGGCAAACCACCCCATGATGCGATGTCACCCCAGAGTCAGAAATGACTGGTGCTTGCACAGGGGATGACCTTTACCTTTACCTTTTATTTTTGGCTACCTGCAATTCTAGAACCATCCTGACGTATCTCAGAAGTGGGTCTGCCTTACAAAGGCCTCCTCTGAAATTCTATATCTAGGTCTGGGCACTACGAAAAGATGTTGTCAGATTGGAACAATAATGGTTAGAAAACAGGTCCTATATATATTTTTTAAAAAAAGGTTGAGGAAGAGAGGACATTTTTTAGCCTGGAGCAGAGAAGATTGGGTGGCAGGCATTATTGCACTGTACAAATACTGGAAGGGCTGCCATACAGAAAAGGGTAGAGACTTGTTCTCTGTTACTTCAGAGGGCAAGGCTGTCTTACATCAGTTGAATATCAGGAGTAATTTCCTACTGGTGAGGCTGGTTTGGCAATGGTGAACTTTGCCCTGAGAGCAATGATCAAGCAGAGGCGGGACAGTCGCTTCTCCAGAATGCTCCAGCTTTGGGTTTCCTGTCTGAGCAGGGGGTTGCCTGTAAGTCCCTTCTGACTCTTGAGATCTTGGAGTGGTTTGCAACAGGGCTTTCCTTTTTTTTTAGCAGGAACTCCTTCGCGTATTAGACTACCCCCACCCCTGAACTTGCCAATCCTCCAAGAGCTTACAGGGGTCTTTATACAGGACCAACTGTAAACTCTTGGAGGATTGGCTACATCAGGGGTGCCTGGTCTAATATGCAAAGGAGTTCCTGCTACAAAAAGAAGCCCTGGTTTGTAATTCCATATCTAGGTCTGGGCACTACAAAAAGATGTTGTCAGATTGGAACAGGTTCAAAGGAGGATGTGATGGAACCGGCCCGATTCTGCCTTCAGACCCGGTCCCGTCAACTCCCTATTGAGTCGCCAACTCCTGGAGGGAGCTATTTCTCCTCTGGCCACTTGGGCTCGCTGCCACCACCTGCTCAGTCTAGGGGTTCAGATTGAGAGGAACAGGACTCCCAACCCCCCTCTCCAGCTCTGAGGCCAGGCCTCAAGGTCCTCTGCCACCCTGTACTTGGGTATCACAGAGACCACAGCACTTCTTCGGGGAACCCCTGGAGGATTGGCACCTTATCCAACTGCATGCCTTCCCCCTTTCCCGGGGCCCCCTTTATAAAGCAGCGTGGTCTAAGCGGTTGGGATCTATGTGGTACAGAGTTTGACTGCCAGCATTCAAAACAGTAAAAATGTTTAATAACAAGAGAAAGAAAAATAAAAACAAAAACAGTTACATGTAAAAGTTTAGCACAGCACCTGATCAGCAACAAGAAGGGCAAATAAAAGGTGGATTTAAACGCATCCTCTCGTCCCTGGTGTAAACTTAGTCTACCTTGTGAATTACTTACTCAGTCTGACTGCCTGGGGTCCTCCTCTTCTTGAGTAGTCTCCCACAGTCAGGAGCCCACAGACTCACAACCTCTCTCTTTGAGGGCCAGCTGCAAACTGGCCTTTTCCCGCCTAATTCAAATAAAAAAAAAAAGAACTTCCTGCCCCTCTAGGAGGCTTTCCCCCTAGAGTTGCTGGTTTAACTCCAGAAGGGAGGAGGGGATGAGGGGAAGGCTAAAGAATTTCCTGCCCCTCTAGGAGGCTTTCCCCCCTAGAGTTGATGGTTTAACTCCAGAAGGGAGGGGGGGGGAGTGAAGGGAAGGCTAGGCCACACAGCCTGCCTAGTAGTTTCATGTTCCCCTCCAACTAAGCACCAACATTAACCAAGATGGCGTTTCTCCACAGAGGACAACAAAAATGGTTAAGGCTCTAGAAAACGGGTCCTATATATATTTTAAAAAAAGAAGCCCTGGTTTGCAATTTGTTTCTTTATTTACAAACTGCATACCCCACTTTTCTGCCCTCAACTGTGCCACAAAGGAAACTAACAAGTTAAAACTGTACAAAGTAAAAACACATCTTTAAAAAAAAACTATTAAAACCAAACAAAATATGTCATTCACTAAAACTAGGCCAAAATAAACATAAAGAACATTTTAAAACATACATCCAGAAACTCTTTGCCCACTAGTGGAAAGTTGCAAAAGAAGGGGACAGGTGAGATTACCTGGGGAGAGTTCTGGAGCTGGAAGAAGGCCATCTCCTGGGTTGCCACCCACCTTTGAAGGCAGGGGCACTTGAAGCGGGTAGCACCTAACAGCCAGGTAAGTGTCTTTCCCAAGGGTTCTTCCGCGGACTGGCATCCAGATACCTCTTACCAAGAGAAGTGCCAGTAGATGCTTGAGAGGAAAATTGGACTAAGCCCCTTGAGATCCTTCTGGATGAAAGGTGCTGATGGGAATGGGGAAAATGTTATAAAAATATCATGCGTTCCCCAGTGATTGTGCTGGTATTTGAAAGCAGAATGCTGAATTAAACATCTCCGCTTTCCCCCAAAGGCTTCTTCTCCCCATATTTTCCAAAGGTCAGTAGCTCCAATCACCTCCCCTTCTGCATTCACTGCTTCCTGCTATCGTTCCATCGCTCCGTACCTCATTATCTGTCGCCCTCTTATCTTTCCATCTAGCTCCATCTCTCCTTCCCTCCTGTTGGAAAGAAAGAGGAGAATAGAAAAATAAAGGCTACCTGATTAGTGATGCAGTTTGAGCTGATAGTGTGTCTTTTTCTCTCTCTCTCTTATTTTGTCTGTCTTAAATATTAAGCATCGCCATGGAGAACTTGAGACAGTGGCCTTCTTGGAAAGGTTACCAGGATGGTAGATTTTTTTTCTTGCAAAAGGAGTGAAGTGATCGATTAAAAGCACAAATAGTTGTTTCTCCCCTCCCACCATTCCAGATGTTTCCCATGCTAATGAAGAGAGGGACAACCAATGTCCCTAATCAATTTTTTGTATGTATTTTAACTCGGGTTTGAAACTCTTTTAAACATCATTTTAATGAATTGTGTTTGGAAGGGGAGTTGATTTTGCTGGCTTTCTAATGTGATTTTATCTTGTATGGCTTAAATAGTTAGCTGCCTCAGCTGCCCTTGTAAGGATAGAAAGGTAGGATATAAATGTTGTAACATAATTATAGTCAGGGATAGAATTCTAGCAGGAGCTCCTTTGCATATTAGGTCATGCACCCCTGATGTAGCCAATCCTCCAAGAGCTTACAAAAAAGAGCCTTGTGAGCTCTTGGAGGATTGGCTACATCAGGGAGTGTGGCCTAATATGCAAAGGAGCTCCCTGATTATAGTAATAATGAAAATATGCCTGTTGTGACAGACCCCCCCCCCTTCCCAGCATCTTGCTTCCCTTCCAACACACTTGTCCCCCAACCCTGCCTTGGGTAAGAGGTTCAGCAAGGATTGTTTAAGCATTTGCACCCCAAGAAACTTGCAGTGATTGACAGCTGGGAGGAGACAATCCCTGTTCTGCATCACCTTCTTTGCCACTAGAGTTGCGGCATCACCCTGGGAGAATGTGGGGCACAGGTTGGGTAGAAGAGGGGGCTGTTGCCTCCTTTGTGGGCCACTATATGAAGGCTTCATGCCAGGAAGGGGTTTTTTTTGGGGGGGGGGCACTGTGTGACACAGAGTGTTGGATTGGATGGGCCATTGGCCTGATCCAACATGGCTTCTCTTATGTTCTTATATGACACAGAGTGTTGGACTGGATGGGCCATTGGCCTGATCCAACATGGCTTCTCTTCTGTTCTTATGTGACACAGAGTGTTGGACTGGAGGGGCCATTGGCCTGATCCAACATGGCTTCTCTTATGTGTCACAGAGTGTTGGACTGGATGGGCCACTGGTCTGATCCAGCATGGCTTCTCTTATGTTCTTATGTGACACAGAGTGTTGGAGTGGATGGGCCATTGGCCTGATCCAACATGGTTTCTCTTATGTTCTTATGTGTCACAGAGTGTTGGACCATTGGCCTGATCCAACATGACTTCTCTTCTGTTCTTATGTGACTCAGAGTGTTGGACTGGATGGGCCACTGGCCTGATCAGCATGGCTTCTCTTATGTGACACAGAGTGTTGGACTGGATGGGCCATTGGCCTGATCCAACATGGCTTCTCTTCTGTTCTTATGTGACTCAGAGTGTTGGACTGGATGGGCCATTGGCCTGATCCAACATGGCTTCTCTTATGTTCTTCTGTGACACAGAGTGGTGGACTGGATGGGCCATTGGCCTGATCCAACATGGCTTCTCTTATGTTCTTATGTACATCCACCTGCCCAGAAAATGCTCTGATTGCTTTTCCCAAGTCACAGTTACGAGCACATGGCAGCACCATTATCCAGGTGATGCTAAAGACTTCGGGCCAGTCCACGTCCCGTGATGCCACCAAATCCTTAGATAACTGTCTCGGCCATACTTACACAAAGCCCATGGACTTGATGTGGGCAGCTGTGCAGTGCAGCTGTGGAGTAAAAAGGCACCAGGAGACCAGGGATCTCACAAAATGTGGCATTCGTGTTCATAATGCAGAAGTCCCCAGCATGCTGCCCGTGGGTGCCACGGTGCCTGCTGACACCTTTTGGGTGACCATTAAGTGGTTTTTTTAGGAGGTGGGCAGGGTGCCTGCCCAGCAAGGCTTCTGATTGGCACTGCAGCTTTTTTACTTTGTTAAAAAATTTGCTTTGACAGCAGCTGCCAGAACAACACAAGGATCATCATTGCAGGACTGATGTAAAGCTGCTGAAACCATTTAGTGGCTGGCTCTGTTTCCTGCGGCAGCCATTTTGTCACTGCGCTCACCATGCCTCATGAGTTCCAGAGGTGCTCATAGGTTCAAAAAGGGGTTTTTTTGGGGGGTGGGGGTGGGGCTGGCATAATTTAATTTAATTTTTCAATTTATACCCCCACCCTATCCTGCAAGCGGGCTCAGGGTGGCTTACAACATTAAAGCAACATTCAAACGAATCACTTCAAATCACTGAGCCACCTGGTGGGAAGGGTGGGATATAAATTACAAATAAACTAAACTAAAAAACTAAAAAAATATAACCACAGAAATGTCAATCAGATTGGAGAGCAATAATCAAACCACAACAAACCACACAACATTGTGTAGGCGGGAAGCTTTCGACACAGCTTGAGCACCTCGATGGTCAGGCGCTGGGTGTTGGGGGAGCGATGACATCATAGGACGCCCACTGGATCAAGTAAAAACCTGGCAGAAGAGCACTGTCTTACAGACCCTGTGGAACTTGGATAGGTCCCACAGGGCCCGGATCTCCAATAGGAGCTCATTCCACTAGGTAGGAGCTCATTCCACTAGGTAGGGGCTCGGACCGAAAAGGCCCTGGCCCTCGTCAAAGCCAGACAGGCGTCTTGAGGCCTAGGGGTCACAAGAAGATGTTGTGTAGCTGACCGCAGTGCCCAGGGGGGCTCATATAGGGAGAGGCAGTCCAGAAGATATGCATGTGTGGCAGCAGAAAATGACCTGGTCAGAAAGCTGGACTATCCACAACTTTGGGTATGGAAACATAGATCCCATAAAGAAAGAAAGTAGATCCCATAATGGAGAAAGTAGAGAAAGAAGTCCTTTTCTCCCTTTTTCACAATACAAGAACTCGTGGGCATTCAATGAAATTGCTGAGCAGTCAGGTTAAAATGGATAGAAGGAAGTAGTTCTTCACCCAAAGGGTGATTAACACATGGAATTCACTGCCACAGGAGGTGGTGGCGGACTGGATGGACCATTGGCCTGATCCAACATGGCTTCTCTTATGTTCTTATGTGACACGGAGTGTTGGACTGGATGGGCCAGTGGCCTGATCCAACATGGCTTCTCTTATGTTCTTCTGTGACAGGGAGCGCTGGACTGGATGGGCCATTGGCCTGATCCAACATGTTTCTCTTATGTTCTTCTGTGACTCAAAGTGTTGGACTGGATGGGCCATTGGCCTGATCCAACATGGCTTCTCTTATGTTCTTATGTGACACAGAGTGTTGGACTGGATGGGCCATTGGCCTGATCCAACATGGCTTCTCTCATGTTCTTCTGTGACTCAAAGTGTTGGACTGGATGGGCCATTGGCCTGATCCAACATGGCTTCTCTTATGTTCTTCTGTGACTCAAAGTGTTGGACTGGATGGGCCACTGGCCTGATCCAACATGGCTTCTCTTATGTTCTTATGTGACACGGAGTGTTGGACTGGATGGGCCATTGGCCTGATCCAACATGGCTTCTCTTATGTTCTTATGAAATTCCTCCTGAAAGTTTTGCACACTCTGATAAAACACACACACATTTTTAGCATTGTGTGTCTCTGGTCTTCCCCTCCACTTTCCTAGAAGTTCAGTGCCAGTAATAAACACCACTGGGATCCAAGAGCCCCCACCCCACCTCTCCTCCTGCAAGGGGCTCTTGCCTTCCTGGCAGGATCACACAGCGCAGCAGCCTTCCAAGCGAGCGGCGAGCAGAACATCTCTGGCAGATTAGAAGAGCCGCAAAGGAGGTGCAGCTCATTCAGCAGCGATCCCGGCCTCGGGGTCAACCGTGTCTTGTTAATAACCTTCTCAGGCTTGCCGGTTCCACTGCCTGTCGAGAGAGCACAGTGAATTCCACACGCCTTTAAAAACACCCTCTTTTTTGGGGGGGGGGGTCTTTTTCTGGCAGCTGTCAGTCTTCATGTGTGTGATTGCAAAGACTTTGGCTTCTTCTGTCCTTGGCAGACCTCCTCAAGCATCACCCCTGATGCCCCAGCAAGGCACCAAAAGTCCATCTCATGCAGGCACCACAAATGAAACAGGGAGGCATTGTGAAGGGCCAGACTGATGACTGCAAGCCCTTCTCTGTTCCTTCTGCTTGACCCTCAGGGGTTGGGGGGATTATTTAGTTAGTTCATCCATTCATTGAAATGTATGAATATGTATGTATGTATGTACGTATGTTTAGAGCCCCGTGGCGCAGAGTGGTAAAGCTGCAGTACTGCAGTCCTAAGCTCTGTTCATGACCTGAGTTCGATCCCAGCGGAAGCTGGTTCAGGTAGCCAGCTCCAGGTTGACTCAGCCTTCCATCCTTCCAAAGTCAGTCAAATGAGTCCCCAGCTTGATGGGGGGAAAGCGTAGATGACTGGGGAAGGCAATGGCAAACCACCTCGTAAAAAGCCTGCTGTGAAAACGTTGTAAAAGCAACGTCACCCCAGTGTCGGAAACAACTGGTGCTTGCACAGGGGACTACCTTTTTTATGTATGTATGTATGTATTTAATTCCTGCCTTTCTTCTCACTGGGGATCCAAAATGGCTGGCATCCTTCTCCTCTCCTAGGCATCCATGTGATGCTGGGCAAAGAAGTTGAAGTTTTTGCTGCCACATACAAAGACTGGCAGCTGCCAGGAAAAGGATAAGAGAACCAGTTTAGTGTAGTGGTTAAGTGT
The DNA here is from genome assembly GCF_032191835.1 of Heteronotia binoei. Classification (NCBI taxonomy): domain Eukaryota; kingdom Metazoa; phylum Chordata; class Lepidosauria; order Squamata; family Gekkonidae; genus Heteronotia; species Heteronotia binoei. Next base: position 4,151,245 of record NC_083234.1, read on the forward strand.
GCGGACTCTTCTGGGAGAACCTGGTCTGATTCCCCACTCTTTCACTTGCAGCTGCTAGAATGACCTTGGGTCAGCCATAGCTCTGGCAGAGGTTGTCCTTGAAAGTGCAGCTTCTGGGAGAGCTCTCTCAGCCCCACCCACCTCACAGGGTGTCTGTTGTGGGGGAGGAGGAAGGTGAAGGAGATCGTGACCTCTCTGAGATTCAGAGTGTAGGGTGGGATATAAAGCCAATATCTTCTTCTTCCTCCATTTTATCACCACAACAACCCTGTGAGGTAGGTCACGCTGTGGGAGTGGCCCACCAGGGCCCAGCAAGCTTCCATGGCAGAACGTGGGATTCAAATTGGGTCTCCCTGAGCCTAGCTCAGCACTTTTAACCGCTACCCCCCCGGCCATCCTAAGTCTCTGCTTTATGGAGGAGGGGATTGGATTTATACCCCACGGAGTCTCAGAGTGGCTTCCAATCTCCTTTCCCTTCGTCTCCCCACAACAGACGCCCTCTGGCATAGGTGGGGCAGAGTGACAGAAACTGCTCTTGAGAGCAAAGCAGTAGACAAGTGCACCTTTAAGACCAACTAAGTTTTGTTCCGAATGTAAACTTTCGTATGTTCTTAAGCAGACTTGAGAGAACAACTCTGGGAGAACCCTGTGACCAATCTGAGGTCACACCAGCAGCTGCGCATGGAGGAGTTGGGACTCAAACCCGGTTCCCCCAAATTAGATTCTGCACACTTAACCACTACACCAAATTTAATTTAATTTTCCGGTTTATACCCCGCCCTACCCCGCAAGCGGGCTCTGGCGGCTTACATTAAAAAACCTTACAAAACATTAAACAAACTACATCCAAACTAAATAATATCTTAATGACAGAATTCACAGAAACCATCATCCACAGCATTGGCTGCAAGTCATAAACTGCATATAGGCTGGAAGTGTTCAACATAACAGAAGCACCTAGATGGTAAAGTGCTGCGGGGAGCGATGACTTCAGGAGACACCCACTGGATCCATTAAAGGCCTTGCAGAAGAGCTCCATCTTACAGGCCCTGCGAAACGTAGATAAGTCCTGCAGGGCCTGGATCTCCAGCGGGAGCTCATTCCACCAGGTGGGGGCCCAGACCAAAAAGGCCCTGGCCCTTTTTCATAGAATCATAAAGTTGGAAGGGACTTCCAGGGTCATCTAGTCCAACCCCCTGCAAACTCAAAAATCCTCCCCCTAAATTCACAGGATTTTCATTGCTGTCAGATGGCCATCTAGCCTTGTTGAAGCCAGTCGGGGGTCCTTAGAACCAGGGATCATAAGATGTTGTGCAGCTGACCCCAGAACTGGGAGGAGGGGGCTCATATGGGGAGAGGCGGCTCTTTTTATCCTCATTTATATCCCACCCTTCCCTGTTACCGCTCTTTTTGGATAGCAAGACTGAAGAGGTTGCCAGAGATCTGACTTGTATGTTTTTTGTGTGTGTGTGTGTGTGTGTGTGTAAAGTGCCACCAAGTCACAGCTAAAGGATTTTCAAGGCATTAAGCAGAGAGCCAGTTTGGTGTAGTGGTTAATGGCACAGGCTTTTATCTGGGAGAACCGGGTTTGAATCCCCACTCCTCCACCTGCAGCTGCTGGAATGGCCTTGGGTCAGCCAGAGCTCTGGCAGAGGTTGTCCTTGAAAGGGCAGCTGCTGTAAAAGCTCTCTCAGCTCCACCTACATTACAGGTGTCTGTTGTGGGGGAAGAAGTTAAAAGGAGATTGTAAGCCACTCTGAGACTCTGATTCAAAGAGAAGTGCGGGGTATAAATCTGCAATTCTTCTTCTTCCTCCTCTGCAGAGCTTTCCTCGCTGGTCGCCCTTCCAAGTACCAACCTAGTTTAGCTCCCAACTCAATCTTATGAGATCAGGATATACTTTGCCATTCTATATCTCCCAAGATCAGCCTTAGAGCAGGGGTGGCCAACGGTAGCTCTCCAGATGTTTTTGCCTATAACTCTCATCAGCCCCAGACATTGGCCATGCTGGCTGGGGCTAATGGGAGTTGTAGACAAAAAACATCTGGAGAGCTACCATTGGCCACCCCTGGCTTAGAGCATTCAAAATATGAGAAAGTTAAATAAAAGAACAGAAAGAATACACTTGTTCTGTTTAAGCATTCAGTGCGAGCAAGGGAACACACACACACACACAAAAGGTGAGAACGTGCAGCCCTTACTTCCAAAATGATGTTTAATTCAGGAAAGGCTGGTTCTCCTTGAAGCTGCAGTCATTAAAAACTCTTCATTACCTTCTATCTCCTGGTTGGGTCTTCTTCTTGCTGTAGGACTTTGTGACTTGGACAAAATGGGGTCCCTGTGTAAAAGATGGGCCTGTCGCTCTCTGGTCAGAAGCTGTGGGGAAAAGCTTCTTCCTTCTGTCCTGAGTTTTTACAATCTACTTTGGGGAGTCTGTCCTACTTGGTGCTGTTTGGATCTTCCTGTCCTAAAAGGAAGAGCTTGCCCTGAAGTCATTTGGCACTGAGAATTCTGCACCTCTTTGGGTGTCACATTCTAGCAGGGTGTGAGGAATAAGCCATTGCCCTGCTTTGGCCAGACTCTCTCTGACCGATTTTGCACTATGCTTGTTCCTGGTGGAGAGCCCTTTTGCTACCGAAGGAAGGAAAGGAAAGGTCCCCTGTGCAAGCACCAGTCGTTTCTGACTCTGGGGTGATGTTGCTTTCACAATGTTTTCACGGCAGACTTTTTACGGCGTGGTTTTGCCATTGCCTTCTCCAGTCATCTACACTTTCCCCCCAGCAAGCTGGGGACTCATTTGACCGACGTCAGAAGGATTGAAGGCTGAGTCAACCTTGAGCCAGCTACCTGAAAACCCAGCTTCTGCCGGGAATCGAACTCAGGTTGTGAGCAGAGCTTAGGACTGCAGCAGTGTTCCCTCTAAGCTGAGTTAGTGTGAGCTAGCTCACAGATTTTTAGCCTCCAGCTCACACATTTTTGTCTTAGCTCAGGAAGGATGACCCCCCTTCCCCCAGAGCACGCTCATTTATGCAGTCACTCACAACTTTAATACCAGTTGCTCACAAAGTAAAGTTTTTGCTCACAAGACTCTGCAGCTTAGAGGGAACATTGCACTGCAAGTACTGCAGCTTTAATACTCTGTGCCATGGGGCTCTACCGAAGCTTCTGCCCATTTTCGCACCAGTTGCCCTGGAGCTGTGAGTTGCTGCGCTGCTATTCCGCAGCAAGAGGAAGCCGCTTGTAAGAGGATCTTCCTTGTTGTGGAATAGTGGTGTGCCAACTCGCTGCTCCGGGGCAACTTGTGCAAAAATGGAGAGAAGCCCCATTCAATGAAATTGCTGAGCAGTCAGGTTAAAATGGATAAAAGGAAGTCCTTCTTCACCCAAAGGGTGATTAAGATGTGGAATTCACTGCCACAAGAGGTGGTGGCGGCTACAAGCATAGCCACCTTCAAGAGGGGATTCGATAAAAATATGGAGCAGAGGTCCATCCGTGGCTATTAGCCACAGTATATATATATGTGTGTGTGTGTATATATATACACACACACATATATTGGCCACTGTGTGACGCAGAGTGTTGTGGACTGGATGGGCCATTGGCCTGATCCAACATGGCTTCTCTTATGTTCTTCTGTGACACAGAGTGTTGGACTGGATGGGCCATTGGCCTGATCCAACATGGCTTCTCTTATGTTCTTATGTGACACAGAGTGTTGGACTGGATGGGCCATTGGCCTGATCCAACATGGCTTCTCTTATGTTCTTATGTGATAGAGTGTTGGACTGTTCTTATGTTCTAAGGTGGGAGGCATGGCCTTGGGGTTGTGATTTTCCACTCACAGAAGACACAGCAGTTTCGCTTTTGTTTCTATAGCTGCATTCTACACACACATTCCATCAGATACATACACCAGGCCTAGGCCATAAATAAGGGACTTGACAAAGCTGTCCTGAGACAATGAGATTCAGAGCATACGGTGGGATATAAATCCAATATCATCATCACCATCACCATCATCTTGCCTGGTCCTTTTTAACTGGAGATGTCGGGGACTGAACCTGGGGCCTTCTGCATGCCAGTTGGATGTTCAACCATTGAGCCAAGGCCCTTTCTTGCAAGGCTGACAATAACAGAGCTGTCGAGGTGGGTGACTCGTTTGCCACTAGCCACTCCTGGTGTGCTTTGTCCACCTTCGGAGGTCCAGCCCTCATTTCCGCTTTCAGGCTTTGTTTTTCAGGCACTGTCTGGATTCTGCTGCTGCCTGGAGCACAGCCTCTCCTAGGTGCCACCACTGCAAACTCCACTGGAGACTGGGGACAGCTCCTCTTCCCTTGACACCGGCCTGATCCGAAGATCCATGGAAACGGAGGCAGAATTAATCACCTGTAATCCCCACAAGGGAAGCACAAAAGAGGTCCTGGAGAAGCGACGGTGCAGAGCTCCCCGCAATTGTGTGCTGGGAGAGATTTGCAGAAACGCAGACTGCACCACTCCAGACTGTCTTTTCAGTGGCTTATGTAACTAAGCAACCTGGCTCTTATCAGGCAGGAGGCAACTGGCTGGAGCTACCGGCGAAAGCGTGGGCTGCTGGGCAAACTTTAGGGGCCCCCCCACCATGATCTGTGCACAACTTCATGATTCTGTTCCTGTTCAAAGCATGGCTTTCTAATCCCCCCTCCCTGGAATCTTCTTTTGTGTACCTTAAGTGGCTAAAAGAGGAGGGATAAGTCCCGTGTCTGTCTTGGACCTTCTGCACATGCTCAGTTTGCCTTGTTGAGCCCCACTTCTTGTTCTTGTGCTGTTCATGTGCACAGAGATTAGAGAGAGAGAGAGAGAGAGAGAGAGAGAGATGACAAGCTGGCCAGTTTGATCTTCTCTCTGGGAGAAATCTTTGGTGGACCCCTAATCTACCTTCTTTCGATGATTTTGAGCTGTGGTGCTGGAGAAGACTCCTGAGGGTCCCTTGGACTGCAAGAAGATCAAATCTGCCAGTCCTGAGGGAAATCAACCCAGACTGTTCCCTGGAAGGTCAGATGCTGAAGCTGAAGCTCAAATACTTTGGCCACCAAATGAGAAGGGAGCACTCCCTGGAGAAGACCCTGATGCTGGGAAAGACAGAAGGCAAAAGAAGAAGGGGACGGCAAATGAGGAGATGACTGGACACCATTACTGATGCAACTAACATGAATTTGAGTAGACTTCTAAGGATGGTGGAAGACAGGAGGGCCTGGCGTGACTCGGTCCATGTGATCACAAAGAGTCGGACTCGACTGTGTGACTGAAAAACAACAAATCTGAGCTGCCTTCAGCAGTAATTAACCCCCCTAATCACAATATCCAGCATTTAATTGGGATCTCTGATGGTTCCCATTCCTTCTTGATCACATAGGAAGCTGTCCTACACTAAATCCATCAATCCATCCAGTGTGATCTTCTCTCTTCTGGCTGGCAGCCGCTGTCCTTAGAGGGCAGCTCAAGACCTTTCCCAGTTCTGCTATATCAGATCTCTTAGAAGAAGGGAGTCTGGCATATCCTGCCTGCATTTTAAAATTTATTTACTTCATTTATGACCCCTCCCTCCCCAGTGGACACCCAAAGCCGCTTACATCGTTCTTCACACAACAACCTTAAGAACTTAAGAAGAGCCCTGCTGGATCTGACCAGTGGTCCATCTAGTCCAGCATTCTTTGTCCCACAGGGACTGACCAATTCTTCTGGAGGTCCAGAAACAGGGCAAAAAGGCCAGCACCCCACACATCACTTTCTTTGAGTGAAAGGGGACAGGGAGTGCCTCTGGAAGGAACAACACCTGGAACAGCATTTTGATTTCCCAGTCTGCTTCAGTGGGACTTTGACTTTGATGCTTCCAGCACTGAAGGGCAGAAAACGTTCAGGGAAGAGGCCAGAGACAACCCGTCGAAGCCACCTGCAAATTCATAATTCCCATCAGCTGATCCTCTAGATAAAGTTGACAGCTACCAGGTGGGACCTGATGATCTTCCAGAATTACAGCTGCTCCCCAAACTCCTGGAAGAAAAGACAGCTTTGGAGTGTTGATTCTATGGCATTATCCCCTATGGAGGTCCTTCCCTTTCCCACATCCCACCCGCCCTAGGCTCCTCCCCCAACTCTACAAAGATTCCCTAACCTGGAGTTGGCATCCCTTCCAGGAACCATAAGGAGCAGCAGGTTTGTGGCTCAGTGGCAGCCTCTGCTTGGCATGCAGAAGGTTCTGGATTCACCCGCTGGCATCTCCAAGTGAAAAAGGACCAAGCTGTAGTTGATGGGGATGACCTCTGCCCAAGACCCTGGAAAGCCACTGCCAGTCTGAGCAGACAAAACCGACCCTGGTAGACTGAGGGTCTGATTCAGTAGCAGGGAGCTTGATGTGTCTTATGTAAGTTTATGTGCAGCTGGAAGATGGTCAGCTGGCCCCCCTGTGTCAGGGCAGAGGAGAGCTCTTCTCGCCTGGCACCAGGCCCGTAGCTACAGTGAGGTCCAGGGAGGTGGCAGGCCACTCCATTCAACCCCCCTTCCTTCTGTATGGCCCCTCCATTGGAGGCCATCCAATCTGCCCCATTTGCTCAGTGCCACTCGCCACTGCTCTGAACAAGTGCAGCATTGCTACAGTAGGGGCTTCAGAATGGCATTGGGTGGGGGGGTTAGAAGCCTACTTCTAAAGCCAGTTTGGTGTAGTAGTTAAGTGAGCGGACCCTTATCTGGGAGAACCGGGTTTGATTCCCCACTCCTCCACTTGCAGCTGCTGGAATGGCCTCCGGTCAGCCACAGCTCTCTTATCTGGGAGAACCGGGTTCGATTCCCCACTCCTCCACTTGCAGCTGCTGGAATGGCCTTGGACCAGCTATAGCTATTGCAGAGGTGTCCTTGTGAGAGCCAGTTTGGTGTAGTGGTTAAGTGCGTGGACTCTTATCTGGGAGAACCGGGTTTGATTCCCCACTCCTCCACTTGCACCTGCTGGAATGACCTTGGGTCAGCCATAGCTCTGGCCGGAGTTGTCCTCCGGTCAGCCACAGCTCTCTTATCTGGGAGAACCGGGTTCGATTCCCCACTCCTCCACTTGCAGCTGCTGGAATGGCCTTGGACCAGCTATAGCTATTGCAGAGGTGTCCTTGTGAGAGCCAGTTTGGTGTAGTGGTTAAGTGCGTGGACTCTTATCTGGGAGAACCGGGTTTGATTCCCCACTCCTCCACTTGCACCTGCTGGAATGAACTTGGGTCAGCCATAGCTCTGGCCGGAGTTGTCCCTGAAAGGGCAGCTTCCGGGAGAGCTCTCTCAGCTCCACCCACTTCACAGGGTGTCTGTTGTGGGGGAGAAGATATAGGAGATTGTGAGTCGCTCTGATTCAGAGAGAAGGGCAGGATATAAATCTGCAGTCTTCTTCTTCAGTCTACTTGATATGATAGAGGTGACATGATGGAGGTTTACAAGATTATGCATGGGATGGAGAAAGTAGAGAAAGAAGGACTTTTCTCCCTTTCTCACAATACAAGAACTTGTGGGCAATGAAATTGCTGAGCAGTTGGGTTAAAATGGATAAAAGGAAGTACTTCTTCACCCAAAGGGTGATTAACGCATGGAATTCACTGCCACACATATATTGGCCACTGTGTGACACAGAGTGTTGGCCTGGATGGGCCATTGGCCTGATTCAACATGGCTTCTCTTATGTTCTTCTGTGACACAGAGTGTTGGACTGGATGGGCCACTGGCCTGATCCAACATGGCTTCTCTTCTGTGACACAGAGTGTTGGACTGGATGGGTCACTGGCCTGATCCAACATGGCTTCTCTTATGTTCTTACTTGCAGCCGGATTCCCCTGGAAGGTTTACTGAGTTAGACAAATTGGAGGGGGCGGGTTCTGTAGCTTTACTTGAGAAGTAGAGAAAATGTTTAGGGTCAAATCAGGTGGCCCCCTGCCCTCCCCCCAAAGAAAAATACTGCTGTGGGCCCCACCGAACATGAAATCCTGGCTACGGCTCTGCCTGGCACCATCTGAAGTGCCCAGTTCCACACCCATTTGAGAGGGCTTCAGTATGCCTTCACCCTCCAGTTCTTTGTTGGCATCCTGGGCTAGGGTTGCCACGTCCAACCCTAGAAATATCTGGGGACTTTGGGGGTGGAGCCAGGAGACTTTGGGGGTGGAGCCAGGAGACACTGGGGTGAAGCTAGGGGGAGGGGGGGAAACGGCGCCGGGGAGCGTGGCGAGCCGCCCCGCAGCTGCCGCCTCTTCTCCACTCGCCGTGGCTGCTCCTCTGAGATGGGCTCAGCCTGAGCCCATCTCGGAGGAGCAGCCACGGTGAGCGGAGAAGAGGCAGCAGCGGCGCAGCGGCCTCGCCCGCTCCGCTTCTGGGGGGGAATCGGAGAGGGGGGTGGAGGCAGGCCAGGGGCGTGGCGAGCCGCGAGTCCGGGTCCTAGAAGGGCCCGGATTCGCAGCTCGCCATGCTCCTGGCCTGACTCGCCCTCCCCTGCGCTACTGCCGCGTCTTGGCTGCTCCTCCGAGATGGGCTCAGCCTGGGCCCATCTCGGAGGAGCAGCTGCAGTGGGCGGGGAGGGGGTGGCAGCGGCGCGGCGGCCTCGCCCGCTCCGGGATGGGGTGGCTCGCCATGCTCCCTGGCGCCGTTTCCCCCCTTCCCCCTGCTTCCATTTTTTTGGGGAGTGGGGGAAGAGGGTGGAAATCCTGGGGTTCCCCTGCCAGGGCGGGAGGGTTGGGAAGCCTATCCTGGGCTGAGTCAGCACCTGGTCTCCTTCTGCATCCTGGCTGCTGCAAAGGAGAAAGTTAGGTCGACCCTGAGTTCTGCAGTGGTACAAACAGGCTGTTTATCATTTGAATCCCCAAATAATTGGGGGAGGGGGGCAGCGTCCGCACACGCTGCAGCCGTTAGATAAATGGTTCCCTCTGAGAGACCGGCAGGCCTCTATTAATTAGCAGCATTTTTCTAGGAGGGAGAGGCAGCCAGCTGGCCCATTAATTGCCTCCCAGAAATGCGCTCCTTGGGGTAGCCTCAAGGCCTCTGTCCCCGGCAGGCGCTTTCATGTTGGAAGGAAACCATCTCTGAAGCTGCCACGGCTCTGCGGGGCCCTGCAATTGGTCACAGGCCCAGCCACAATCGTTGGGCTATTGACTCCTCATTTGCTGAGCTTATTAAAGGTTATCAAAGAGAACATTTTTACGCTAACCTGGGCGCGCCACCAAAAGCCAGCCGTGAATGGTACAATTGATTATTAGTCAATATCTGCAAGGCCTTTCATATTCTTCTTTTTTTTTTAAATATCCTTTGAGCAGTCAGTGGGTGGTGTGGCTGTCTGGTGCTCTCCTTCCCTCCATCCCAGCCGATACCCAATAAATGTTATCCTCACGCTGCAGCCGCCGATGCGCACACAAGCCAAAGCTTCGTCTTTCTTCTGATTCCTAAAGCGGTTTCCTGGATACCCTGCACCAAGTCATGGCATTGGCATTTATGAATTTGTCTCCAAGATGAACAGAGAGAGAGAGAGAGAGAGAGCAGCAGGCAGATGCTCCCCCAACCTTGGAAGGGGGGGGGCATTTGGTAGCGAGAGAGAAAAGGGTGCACACTCGTGCGGCTGGTGATAAGAGAGCTCTCTTTGGCTGAGCAGCATTAAATACAAACTGGCGTAATGACGACTCTGTGATCTGATAGAATATGGGAAAGGAAAGGTCCCCTGTGCAAGCACCAGTCGTTTCCAACTCAGGGGTGACGTCGCATCACGACGTTTTCATGGCAGACTTTTTATGAGGTGGTTTGCCCTTGCCTTCCCCAGTCATCTACACTTCCCCCCCGGCAAGCTGGGTTTTAAAGACTACAATGTTTTCACGGCGGACTTTTTACGGGGTGGTTTGCCATGGCCTTCCCCAGTCATCTACACTTTCCCCCCAGCAAGCTGGGGACTCCTTTGACTGACCTCGGAAGGATGGAAGGCTGAGTCAACCTTGGGCCGGCTACCTGAATCCAGCTTCTGCCGGGATCAAACTCAGGTCGTGAGCAGAGTTCAGACCACAGTACTGCAGCTTTAACACTCTGCGCCACGGGGCGGATAGCATTTAGAGGGCTGGAAACAAGGGCCTTGCATTTTCCCCTGATGTGATATAACGGTCACGTTCTTCTTTCACAATGGTTTTTTCTGAGATAAAGAACAAATTAAACTGATTTTGATTGCTACTTAGAAATACTTAAAATTGAAAAAAGCAGCAGGTGGGCCAGCCTGGGAGGGATGGGTTATTTTAGCATAACAGATGCATGCATAAAACATTGCGGAGCCACGTTTCCTCCCCTTCCCCCCACAAAAAAATCCCCCTCCTTCCAAAGGCTCTGACTGTACTGGAGGGCGGAGGGCAACATGTGAGTGCCCCAGAGCAGGGGGGGCTTTGGGGAGCATTGCAGTTCTGCATTGCCAGGTTTTTGGAGCTGAAGCTTTCTCTCAGCGGGGACGAGCTATGCCGTATACTCAGAGGAGCAGCTGCATTTAATGCACACCGGGTGTTAATTACCTCTTCCTCCCTCCACATGTCAATTTGGAGGATGGAGTCCTTCTCTCTCGCCCCATGAAGAACTATGAGGACTTGTCTCCAGTCAGGAGATAGACCAAGTTGTCGCTTTTTGGGAAAAGATGAAGCCAACTGTGCCACACCCTAACCTGGATGGGGCCTGGAGATCTCCCGGAATTAAACAGATCTCCAGATGACAGAGATCAGCTCCCCCGGAAAAATGACTGCTTGGGAGGCTGGACTCCATGTTCCACCTCCAAATCTCTAAGGATTTCCTAACCCGGAGTTGGCAACCTCATGAGTCAGTGTGCCAGTCGCTGGAGCAAGCCCTTTGTGGGCAGATGGGGATGCTGGAGCCCAGGCAGCTCGGCTGTATTTGGGTTTCCTCCTTCCTTGCGGTGCTCCATCAGACGCTGACTTCTTGGCAGGATTCAAGCTGATTTCCTAGCAGGAAATAATTTCACCTATAAATCATAACTTATCTCTGCATTCGAAGCGGGGAGCTCTCGGTGTGTGCATTATGTTTTGTCAAAGAGCCGGCCACTTTTCTTTCTCTCTCTTTTGCCGCTTTGTCGAAGTCAAAATTGAATTCCGTTGGAACAGAATCTCATTGTCCTTTTGCAAGAGCAATTGGCGCCCCTTTTAATTACGTATGCACTTTAATATATTTTTTATAAATGCTGGCTTGACTCGGTAAACAAATTAGAGTGCTGGATTCCAGGCCCGCCACTCCAACTTCCAGCTGTGAAGCAGCCCCGTCTGCACCTGGAGCTCTCTACACTTTCGGAGAGGACGATCCCAGCACCAGGCAGCCCATCCCAAGCAAAGATTTCTGTTAGAACATCACCCCTATTCTGAATCCACCTGCCCCAGCCACTTCCAATGCGCTTTGCAACTGGATTTCACTGTGCAAAAGGGCAAAATCCATTTGCAAACAGTTGCTGAAGTGGATTGAGACTGAATTATGTAGCGTGTGTGAAAGTGCCCGAGATGTTATTAATCAAGATCTGACCTGGACACCATCGGTCTTTAACCAACTACACATGAGCAGAATCAGGACTTTTTTTGTAGCAGGAACTCCTTTGCATATTAGGCCACACACCCCTGATGTAGCCAATCCTCTTGGAGCTTCCAATAGGCCCTGTACGAAGAGCCCTGTAAGCTCTTGGAGGATTGGCTACATCGCAGAGGTGTGGCCTAATAATCAAAGAAGTTCCTGCTACAAAAAAAGAAAGCCCTGAGCAGAATCATTTGGGCCATTTGAGACTGGTCAGAATCCCTCTCCTCTAATAGTTATTCTAGGGCGTTTTGTTTTTCTGGGGTGCTGGAGGGGCAAGGAGGATACAGCATGAGCACACAGCCAATGTAGGCATTTGAAAATTAACTCAAGCATGCATTGTAGCAATTAAATGTGTCTGACAGGGGGGTCATCCAACCAGAACAGTTAACTGATCTTCTTGCCCAACAGGATGGTCTTAAATGCCTGTACGGGGGCATTCTCTGCTGTGACCCACACCATGCAGAATGGCCTGCCCAAGGAAGCTAGGAAGGCGCTCGCATTTCTGCCATTCTGCTAACTATGTAAAGAAGAATTGTCCAGAGGGGCATTTTTATAAAGGCAATAGGGCTATACTATAAGCATCAGGAAGATGCTTTAATAAATGGAATGACAGTATGTATTCAGTGAGGCTATGCAGGGCCACCCGAGATGGACAGGTCACAGCTGAGAACCCAGACAAAATGCGATCCACTGGAGAAGGAAATGGCAACCCATTCCAGTATCCTTGCCAAGAAAACCCCATGGATAGTAACAAAAGGCTCAAAGATATGGCGCTGGAAGATGAGCCCCTCAGGTTGGAAGGTACCCAATATGCTACTGGGAAAGAGCATTCAAGTAACCACAGAAAGAGTGAAGCAGCTGGGCCAAAGCCGAAAGGACGCTCAGCTGTGGATGTGTCTGATGGTGAAAGGAAAGTCCGATGCTGCAAAGAACAATACTGCATTGGAATGTGGAATGTAAGATCTATGAATCAAGGAAAGCTGGATGTGGTCGAACAAGAGATGGCAAGACTGAACATCGACATCTTGGGAATCAGCGAACTAAAATGAATGGGAATGGGTGAATTTAACTCAGAGGATCACTACATCTATTATTGTGGTCAAGAGTCCCACAGAAAAAATGGTGTGGCCTTTATAGTTAACAAGAGAGTGAAGAAGACAGTAATGGGATACAATCTCAAAAATGACAGAATGATCTCAGTCCGTATCCAAGAGAAACCATTCAATATCACAGTAATCCAAGTCTATGCCCCAACCACTGACGCAGAAGAGGCTGAAGTGGACCAGTTCTAAGAAGATCTACAACACCTACTAGAACCAACACCAAAAAAAGATGTCCTCCTCATTATAGAAGTAGATATTGGATTTATATCCTGCCCTCCGCTCCGAAGAGTCAGAGCGACTCACAATCTCCTTTACCTTCCTCCCCCTGTGAGGTGGGTGGGGCTGGAGAGGGCTCTCACAGCAGCTGCCCTTTCAAGGACAACCTCTGCCAGAGCCATGGCTGACCCAAGGCCATTCCAACAGGTGCAAGTGGAGGAGTGGGGAATCAAACCCGTTTCTCCCAGATAAGAGTCCGCACACTTAACCATTACACCAAACTGGCTCTCTATGAGAGCTATGGCTGACCTAAGGCCATTCCAGCAGCTGCAAGTGGAGGAGTGGGGAATCAAACCCGTTTCTCCCAGATAGGAGTCTGCACACTTAACCATTACACCAAACAGGCTCTCCATAGGGGACTGGAATGCCAAAGCAGGAAGTCAAAAGGTAACCGGAACAACTAACAAGTTTGGCCTTGGAGAACACAATGAAGTGGGGCAAAGGCTAACAGAGTTTTGTCAAGAGAACAAGCTGGTCATAGCGAACACCCTCTTCCAACAAGCCGCTCTGAGAGACTCTGATTCAGAGAGAAGGGTGGGGTATAAATCTACTGACTTCCTCTCCTAGACTCCCCCTTTCAGAAAGTCTAAAGCTCCCCCTCCCCTGCATCCCCGGACTTAGCCACCCCACCCTGCATTTCCACAGCCGGTTTTCAAGGCTCTGCCCTGGCGTTCGGGGCCGTCTGGAGTGCCTTGCTTGGGGCTGGGCTGGCTCAGGAGCTGCCTCTTCTCGGCCCCGGCAAGAGTTGCTCTTGGGGCTCTTTGCGACCATCTCGGGGCCAAGGGGTCCTCGGCTGCCGCATCCATCTTGGCTGCGAGCGCTGCTCATCGGAGGCGCCCCGCAGGGAGGTTTGTGGGCCCTTTTCCTGCTTGGTCTCTTTGCTTTCCTGGTGGGGAAGGGAAGCGGCTGCCAGGGGAAGGGCCAGAGAGGGGGAAGGGAGCAGTGTTCCCTCTATGCGGAGTTAGCGTGAGCCAGCCCACAGATGTTTAGCCTCCGCCTCACCCTTTTTTGTCTTAGTTCAGGAGAAATGGCCCCAGAGCACACTCATTGATGCAGCAGCTCACCACTTTGATGCCAGTAGGAAGGGGTCGCTTTGTAGAAAAATAGGTGGTGGAGCTCATCCAGGGATTGTTATGCAGTTGCACCAACTATTCAATGGACAAGGTGGGGAGGAGGAGGAGGAGGGGGAACCCTTGGAAAGGTTCAGGAGCTGTGCTCCTGTGAGCTCCTGCAGAATCCGAGGCCTGCCGGTTGCTCATAAAGTAGAATTTTGGCTTGCAAGACTCTGCAGCTTAGAAGGAACATTGGAAGGGAGGGGATTAATTTGGCTCATCTCCCCCCTCCCCACCCCCATATCTCTGGGGAGGCTGCTCAGGTGAATAAAACACCTCTGGAAAGGCAGCGCATCCCCCACCAGTGGTGGTGGAAGAGGCGGCAGCAGCTGGGAGTGGGTCTGCCACTAGGGCCGCAGAAACGGCTTTCCACCGGGGTGGGGGAGGGGAGGCTTGGCAGAGTTTGAGTGGATTTTGCTGCCTGTTCCACTTTTAGAAGAAGAAGAATTGCAGATTTATACCCCGCCCTTCTCTCTGCATCAGAGACTCAGAGCGGCTCACAATCTCCTATGTCTTCTCCCCTCACAACAGACACCCTGGGAGGTGGGTGGGGCTGAGAGGGCTCTCGCAGCAGCTGCCCTTTCAAGGACAACCTCTGCCAGAGCTATGGCTGACCCAAGGGCATTCCAGCAGCTGCAAGTGGAGAAGAAGACTAAAGATTTATACCCCGCCCTTCACTCTGAACCAGAGTCTCAGAGTGGCTCACAATCTCCTATGTCTTCTCCTCCCACAACAGACATCCTGCGAGGAGGGTGGGGCTGAGAGGGCTCTCACAGCAGCTGCCCTTTCAAGGACAACCTCCGCCAGAGCTCTGGCTGACCCAAGGGCATTCCAGCAGCTGCAAGTGGAGGAGTGGGGAATCAAACCCGGTTCTCCCAGATAAGAGCCTGCACACTTCACCACTACACCCCACAGAGGTGCCTCCCCTCCCCTGGTTCCACCCCCAAATCTCCAGGAATTCCCCAACATAGATGGCAACCCTACTTCCCTTCCCCCACTGGAGGCCAAACTGGCAACCAGAGAGCTTTTGGAAGAGAGGAACCTCAGTGGGTATAATGCCATAGGTCTCTTCCCCCCCAGCCATTTCCACAACGGGAATTGCAGCCTGGAGATCAGCTGTAATTCCGGGGGGGGGGCCTCCATGCCCCACCTGGAGGTTGGGAACCCTACCTATGATGAAAGCTCGACCGGCAGAAATCATAGCTCTCCATCCAGGAGCCCCTGTTTGCAGCCCCGCTTCTCCGCCAATTAATTCACTGCATTTTAAACACCGCCGCAACACCCCCCCGCAAGAGTGACTTTTCCAGGACCCCAGAAGGGACAATTTCCCTTTAGCACAGAAACTTAAAATTTAATAAACAAAGCCCACCCTGCATGGCTAGGAGCAGAGCCGCCTTTAATATATTCTTTTCATCAGAATTGGGAATGTGACTCCTTCCTTATTACAGGAGCAGAGCCGCTGCCAAAATAGATTCAGAAAATAATCAAGTTCAAGACCCTTCAGTGTGGTAGAAACTCCAAGTTTAAAAGATGATATTGACTGTGATGGATTTCAGCCGAGCGACTGAACTCGGGGCGCCTCTGGGCCTGGGAGAGCTGAGCCGTGCCGCAGATCAATGCTGCCTGCACTTTAATTCCTGGCCGTGTCCCTCTCTTTACGGTCGGAGCGCCTTCCCTAAAAATTGCATCCCAATATTGCCAATTTGGATACATGCTGAGGTAGGGATGATCCTTGAGATAGCTCGCAGCCCTTAAAAACATGCCAGTGAAAATAAAATGAAAGCGTCTGAAAGTTTTAAAAGACAACATTTAAAAACCAGCAGTCATGAAAGTCAATTGTTACTTAAAGTTCACAGGCTTACTTGGCCACCGTCGCAGGTGAACACCCTTCGCGAGGGAGTTCTAAAGATCTTAATTTGGGGCAGGTTCGTCAGAGAGCTCTTTGGATACCCTGTCACCACAGGCAGCTAGAGATCTGGTCTTGTGCCCAGAAAAAAGCTGGAAGCTAATGAAGATCTTTCAGTATTGGAGCAACTTATCTCTGTGGCACGCCTCAGTTAGCAACCTGATTGCTGTAGCCTGGAATGGCTTTTGCTTCCAAAAACTCTTCAAAGGTAGCCCTAGAAATGATACCTGGCAGTGAAGCCTGGAAGACTCTATGCATAGCAGCTCTTCGCCGAGAAGATTGCAGCTGGTACAGTATTGAAAATCATAAAAGGTAATTACGCGATGAATTATGCTTGAGCATTCCGACTGAAAGCTGGTTCCAGAAACATGTCCAAGCTATCTAGGGTTAACAACCTCAAGTGGGAAATGCCTGGAAGTTGGGGGACACAGCCTGGCCTGAGGAGATCAGGGTTTGGGGAGGAGAAGGACCTGAGCAGGATATAGTGCTGCAGAACTCACCCTCCGAATCATAGAATACTAGAGTTGGAAGGTACCTCTAGGGTCATCTAGTCCAGCCCCCCCGCACAATGCAGGAAACTCACAAACCCCTCCCCCTAAATTCACAGGATCTTCATTGCTGTCAGATGGCCATCTAGCCTCTGTTTGAAAACCTCCAAGGAGGGAGAGCCCACCACCTCCCAAGGAGGAAGCCTGTTCCACTGAGGAACTGCTGTAATGGTCAGGAAGTTCTTCTTAATGTTGAGCCGGAAACTCTTTTGATTTAATTTCAACCCATTGGTTCTGGTCCTACCTTCCAGGGCCACAGAAAACAATTCCACACCATCCTCTAGATGACAGCCCTTCAAGTACTTGAAGATGGTGATCCTATCACCTCTCCAGGCTAAACATGCCCAGCTCCTTCAACCCTTCCTCATAGGACTTGGTCTCCAGACCCCTCACCATCTTCGTTGCCCTCCTCTGGACCCGTTCCAGCTTGTCTATATCCTTCTTAAAATGCGGTGCCCACAACTGAACACAATACTCCAGGTGAGGTCTTACCAGAGCAGAGTAAAGCGATACCATCACATCACATGATCTGGACACTTTGCTTCTGTTGATGCAGCTCAAAATTGCATTTGCCTTTTTAGCCACTGCATCACACTGTTGACTCATGTTCTGCGTATGATCCACTAAGACTCGAAGCAGCCATTATTATCCAGGGGACCTGATCTCTGTTGCCTGGAGATCAGAAGTAACTCTGGGAGATCTTCAGTCCCCACCTGCAGGTGGGGAGTGAGGGACTCAGCATGCCTGGACATCAGGGGGCGCTACATCACTCTAAGGGTGCATAGGCGTGATCTCCTCCAATGGGATGCCTCTCTTTGTCTTAACCTGGGAGCTCCCCTCTGGCCCCCTCCCCACCCTTTGCCCTCTCTTCACATCTCTGCAGGCCCCTCGTGTAGATATATTTATTTATCCGACTTGAATCCAACCCTCCCCGCCGAAGCAGACTCAGGGCGGCTCACATTAAGAGGTCACAAGACCAATATTATTAGACAAAAGATAAAAATACAAGTACATCATAAATTAAATGTAAAACAATAAGATAAAAAAAAAATGCTTAAAAGGTAAAGGTAGTCCCCAGTGCAAGCACCAATCATTTCCGACTCTGGGGTGACGATGCTTTCACAACGTTTCCACAGCAGACTTTTTACGGGGTGGTTTGCCATTGCCTTCCCCAGTCATCTCCACTTCACCCCAAGCAAGCTGGGGACTCATTTGACCGACCTTGGAAGGATGGAAGGCTGAGTTAACCTGGAGCCGGCTACCTGAACTAGCTTCTGCTGGGATTGAACTCAGGTTGTGAGCGGAGGGCTCCGACTCCAGGACTGCAGCTTCACCACCCTGCACCACGGGGCTCTTAAAAATGGTAGGTGATCCGATATATCGATGTATTGAAAATGTATTAAAGATGGCGGATGCTACCAATTCCATTGATGTTTAGATTTTATGATTCAAGCATTTCTTCTGGATGTCGTAAAAGAAAAAGATCCCCAGCCACAATATGATGTTCGAGGTGGCCCACCTTGAGGTGGGTTCGATAATGCCCTCATACGCCCCCACACATGATGCTGGCCATTTGTGATAGGGAAGGTACTCTTTCTATTAGATGTCTCTCTCCTTTCAGCTGCAACCTGAAGGTGAACTGGAGCTACTTGAATAAATGTTTTTAAGGTTTTTAAACAGAGGCTAGATGGCCATCTGACAGCAATGAGGATCCTGTGAATTTAGGGGGAGGTATTTGTGAGTTTCCTGCATTGTGCAGGAGGTTGGACTACATGACCCTGGAGGTCCCTTCCAACTCTTCTATGATTCTAACAGGCTTCCTCCTTGGGAGGTGGTGGGCTCTCCTTCCTTGGAGGTTTTGAAACAGAGGCTAGATGGCCACCTGACAGCAATTTAGGGGGAGGTGTTTGTGAGTTTCCTGCATTGTGCAGGGGGTTGGACTAGATGACCCTAAAGGTCCCTTCTGTTCCAACTCTATGATTCTATGTAAGTTTGCTCCTTTTTTTGCAATATACTTCTTGGGGGATTTATTTATTGTACTCACTATCACATTTCTATGACTGAACAAAACTCTGCTGTGTTAACCAAAAATCTCAAGAGAAAGATGTGTCTTGGCTTGGTCTTTAAAAAAGAGGAGGGTAGCTGCCAGAGGAGCCTTGTGAGGGGCATTTTAAAGGTGAGGCACCACCACTGAAAAAGCCGTGTCTCTTGTCACCTCTGCAATAGGGGACAAAAAGAGCAGAGCCTGTGAGGAGGATCTTAATCAGTTGGTTGATCAAATGAATAGTGCCCACTCTAGGACGGCAAGAAAGACTGCCCTCTGCCTGGGGCATGGGATGGCCTAGCCTTCACTCACAGTAGGATTGCCAACCTCCAGGTGGTGTCTGGAGATTTCCTGGGATAATATCAGGTCTCCAGAAGGCAGAGAGTAATTCTTCTGGAGAAAATGGCTGCTTTGGAAGTTGGTCTCTATGATATACCCTGCTTAAGTCCCTCCCCTCTCCGAACTCTGCCCTCTTCAGGGATCACCCTCCAAATCTCCAGGTATTTCCTGAGACAGAACTGGCTACTTTAACCCTCCAGACCGCCCCCCCCCCCATCAGTAATACTTCTGGCAACTTGATTAATAAAAAGAACTCAAGGCTTTTTTGTAGGAAAATCTCAGCAGGAACTGATTTGCATATCAGGCCACGCCCTCTGATGCCACCATTGTTTCACACAGGACTTTTTTGTAGGAAAAACTCAGCAGGAACTGATTTGCATATCAGGCCACACCCTCTGATGCCACCATTGTTTCACACAGGACTTTTTTGTAGGAAGAACTCAGCAGGAACTGATTTGCATATCGGGCCACAACCTCTGATGCCACCATTGTTTCACACAGGGCTTTTTTGTAGGAAAAACTCAGCAGGAACTGATTTGCATATCGGGCCACACCCCCTGATGCCACCATTGTTTCACACAGGACTTTTTTGTAGGAAAAACTCAGCAGGAACTTATTTGCATATTGGGCCACACCCTCTGATGCCACCATTGTTTCACACAGGGCTTTTTTGTAGGAAAAACTCAGCAGGAACTTATTTGCATATTGGGCCACACCCTCTGATGCCACCATTGTTTCACACAGGACTTTTTTGTGGGAAAAACTCAGCAGGAACTGATTTGCATATCGGGCCACACCCCCTGATGCCACCATTATTTCACACAGGGCTTTTTTGAAGAAAAAAACAGCAGGGACTCATTTAAATATTAGGCCACACCCCTGGTGCCAAGCCATCCCAAACTGTGTTCCTAAGCGCTAAAAACCCCCAACCATGTTAGCCAACATGCGGTGCCTTCTTTTCCTTGGTTCTCAGCCTTTGTTTTAAAGTGTGGACTCTGGTTCAGCTCTACTCATTTAGGATTTTTAACTAACACACACACGCAAACATCACTAGGATGACTGCCCACCAGTCCAGCTCCAGAGAATTCCTCCATTTCAACCACATGTCTGAGATTTTGGACCAACTTTGAGCTTTCTGGATTTCTGCCCCTCCATGAAACACAGATTAATGTGCCTCCAAGTGCTGGTACCTGCAAGTCTCCCTCCACTGAGCATTTAGGGGATCAGAGGTCTGAGCGATGCGAAAAGATGGACATGTGTCCTACAAGACCTAACATTTGGGGGCCATTGAGATGCGTGTTTTACAGCATTGCTCCGTAAGATTGGCACTCAGCTCAGAGGTGACAGCCCCCCATGAGCACCAGAGAGCTAATTTTAGCTGTTTTTTCTCACTTTTTTTTTTTTTTTGCTTTTCTGAAACCCTCAGCCTCTCCTGCCGCATTCTCAGGGCCTCCGATGAAAGTGTGGATTTGTCTGGCATTTTGTGTTTAATCCCAAATCTGTCAGGGCTTGTTAAATTTGATGGGGCCTGAAAGGTCTGGTGTTAAGCAAATACGCAGTGACCAGAGCCTTTGATGAGAATCAAACTGAACTCTAATCCTGTGGTAATGGCTTTCGCCGCAAGCCGGCAGGGCCCCGGGATAAACAAGAGGAGGGCAGTGCCGGGAGACAGAGAGGGCGTCCAGCCGAGTCAAGGGTGGACATCACAGCTTTATTGCTCATATATTTTTTTTTAAACCCCTCTTTCGTCAGGATGGCTTTTAAAGTGACAGGATTTGTGCATCTTCATTGCCTCTCGGCCCCCAACGGAGGCTGGCTAACACGGATTCTGATCCTTCTGCTAACACCTGTCACATTTGACTTTTCTCTCTGGAAAGTGGGGAGTGAAAGAAACCAGCTCTGTGTACCTGGCTGGTGGAGAACTTTTGTCAGCACCCCAGGAAAGCGGAGGGTGAGGGGTGGATGAAGGTGCTTGGATGAAGTTGCCAGCAGTACCAGCTGAAAAGGAAAGGGGGGGGGGAAGAGTCTCGCTGTGTCTTGCTGTGGCTCAGAAAGAGATCTTCTGCTTGACATGCAGAAGGTCCCAGGTTCAATCCCCAGCGTCTTCAGTTCAAAGTAAGACCTCACCTGGAGTCTTGTGTTCAGTTTTGGGCACCACCTTTTAAGAAGGATATAGACAAGCTGATATGGGTCCAGAGGAGGGCGACAAAGATGGTGAGGGGTCTGGAGACCAAGTCCTATGAGGAAAGGTTGAAGGAGCTGGGGATGTTTAGCCTGGAGAGGAGGCAACTGAGAGGTGATAGGATCACCATCTTCAAGTATCAACAGAAGTATGGTGTCCACATCACGTGATGTGATGGTATCGCTTTACTCTGCTCTGGTAAGACCTCACCTGGAGTATTGTGTTCAGTTTTCGGCACCACAATTTAAGAAGGATATAGAGGAGGGCGACGAAGATGGTGAGGGGTCTGGAGACCAAGTCCTTTGAGGAAAGGTTGAAGGAGCTGGGCATGTTTAGCCTGGAGAGGAGGTGGCTGAGAGGTGATATGATCACCATCTTCAAGTACTTGAAGGGCTGTCCTATAGAGGATGGTGTGGAATTGTTTTCTGTGGCCCTGGAAGATAGGACCAGAACCAATGGGTTGAAATTAAATCAAAAGAGTTTCTGGCTGAACATTAGGAAGAACTTCCTGACCATTAGAGCAGTTCCTCAGTGGAACAGGCTTCCTTGGGAGGTGGTGGGCTCTCCTTCCTTGGAGGTTTTTCAACAGAGGCTAGATGGCCATCTGACAGCAATGAAGATCCTGTGAATTTAGGGGGAGGTGTTTGTGAGTTTTCTGCATTGTGCAGGGGTTGGACTAGATGACCCTGGAGGTCCCTTCCAACTCTATGATTCTAGGGTTCTATGAAAGAATCAAGCTGGAGGAGATGCAAAAGAGCTCAGCCTGAGCCTCTGGACAGCAGCTGCCAGTCTGAGCAGACAAGGCCAATGTTCCCTCTAAGCTGCACAGTCTTGTGAGCAAAAATTCTACTTTGTGAACGACTGACATGAAAGTGGTGAGCAACTCCATAAATTATTGTGCTCTGAAGCCATTTTTCCTGAGCTAAGACAGAAATGTGTGAGCTGGAGACGAAAAATCTGTGAGCTAGCTCATGCTAACTCAGCTTAAAGGGAACATTAAACAAGACAGGCCTTGATGGACCAGAGGTCTGAGTCAGTTTAAGGCAGGCTTCCTCCTCGGGAGGTGGTGGGCTCTCCTTTCTTGGAGGTTTTTAAATGGAGGCTAGATGGCCATCTGACAGCAATGAAGATCCCGTGGATTTGGGGGAGGTGTTTGTGGGTTTCCTGCATTGTGCAGGGGGTTGGACTAGATGAACCTGGAGGTCCCTTCCAACTCTAGGATTCTATGATACAATGGGTTGAAATTAAATCAGAAGAGCTTCTGGATCAACATTAGGAAGAACTTCCTGACTGTTACTGCAGTTCCTCAGTGGAACAGGCTTCCTCAGGAGGTAGTGGGCTCTCTTTCCTTGGAGGTTTTTAAACAGAGGCTAGATGGCCATCAGACAGCAATGAAGATCCTGTGAATTTTGGGGAAGGTATATGTGAGTTTAGACTGGTTCCTCAGCGGAAGAGGCTTCCTCCTTGGGAGGTGGTGGGCTCTCTTTCCTTGGAAGTTTTTAAGCAGAGGCTGGATGGCCATCTGACAGCAATGAAGATCCTGTGAATTTGGGGGAGGTATTTGTGGGTTTCCTGCATTGTGCAGGGGGTTGGGCTACATGACCCTGGAGGTCCCTTCCAACTCTAGGGTTCTATGTGTTCACAATGGAATGTGTGGGGAAGTTATTTTAACGATGCTTTCCACATCTGTGGCGGGGAGGGGCTGTGGCTCAGTGGTAGAACAACTTCTTGGATGCAGAAGGTGCCAGGTTCAGTCCCCAGTTTCTCCAGTTTAGAAAGAGGTGAGAAAGCCCTCGGCCTGAGACCCCAAAGAGCCACCGCCAGTCTGAGGAGACTGGATCGATCCTGACGGACCAAAGCGTCTGATTTAGTGAGGGGCGGCTCCATGGGTCCATCGCTGCATCAAACTGCATTTTGAGAAAATCTGAAAACTTGGCAAGGATTTTTTTTTAGGGGGGGGGGAGGAGGTTAAAAGCCCACAGCAAAACTTTATTGGAAAGGAATTGGCTTGACTTTTGTGGCTCAGCCCAGGCCGATTATGCCTCTGATCCATCACAGCTCTTTTCTTCCTGGCCTTTCCCCACACGGCAGCAGACTCACGATGCACGGACGAGGCATTGACTTCCCGAAGCAAACCTCAGGACCAAAAGTTACTTTTGAAGAAGAAGATGATGATATTGGATATATATCCCACCCTCACTCTGAATCTCAGAGTAGCGCACAATCTCTTACCTTCCTCCCCCACAACAGACACCCGATGGGGTAGATGAAGATATTGGATTTATATCCCACCCTCCACTCCGAAGAGTCTCAGAGCGGCTCACAATCTCCTTTCCCTTCCTCCCCCACAACAGACACCCTGTGAGGTAGATGAAGATATTGGATTTATATCCTGCCCTCCACTCCGAAGAGTCTCAGAGCGGTTCACAATCTCCTTTCCCTTCCTCTCCCCCACAACAGCCACCCTGTGAGGTAGATGAAGATATTGGATTTATATCCCGCCCTCCACTCTGAAGAGTCTCAGGGCAGCTCACAATCTCCTTTACCTTCCCCCCCCCCCTCACCAACAGACACACTGTGAGGTAGATGAAGATATTGGATTTATATCCCGCCCTCCACTCTGAAGAGTCTCAGAGCAGCTCACAATCTTTTTTCCCTCCCCCCCCCCCCCACAACAGACACCCTGTGAAGTAGATGAAGATATTGGATTTATATCCCGCCCTCCACTCTGAAGAGTCTTAGAGTGGCTCACAATCTCCTTTCCCTTCCTCCCCCAGAACAGGCACCCTGTGAGGTAGATGAAGATATTGGATTTATATTCCACCTTCCACTCTGAAGAGTCTCAGAGCAGCTCACAATCTCCTTTACATTCCTCCCCCACAACAGACACCCAGTGAGGGGGGCAGGGCTGAGAGAGCTCTCCCAGAAGCTGCCCTTTCAAGGACAACCTCTGCCAGAGCTCTGGCTGACCCAAGGCCATTCCAGTAGGTGCAAGTGGAGGAGTGGGAAATCAAACCTGGTTCTCTCAGATAAGAGTCTGTGCACTTAACCATCTACACCAGACTGGCTCTCTTTTGGGAGAAGACTTTTGGAAGAGCTCTTATTGATAAGCCATAACTGGGTGGATTATGCTCAAGAAAAGCAGAAAGACCTTGCTTGCGCCATCCAGTCACAACTGAGTTATTTTTTTCCAAGGCAAGTGAGAAGCAGTGGTGGTTTGCGATGCATCTTCTGCAGAGCCTTCCTTGGTGGTCTCCCTTCCAAGTTCTGACCCTGCTTCACTTCCCAGATGTGACGAGATCCAGCCCACCATGCTGCCATCGTTCCAAAAGACTTTCAACCAGCTTACTACTATCTGACAACAAAGGAAGATATTTGAAGTCTGGGAAGTTAAATCTTCTGCACTAAAAACTGTTCTAGCGTGAATTCCAAATATGTCAATTGGTTTTTTCGCTGGACCACATGATGATTAATGGAACATCATATAGGGTTGCCAACCTCCAGGTGGAGCCTGGAGAGCTTCCAAAATAAGAACTGATCTCCAGTAGACAGAGATCAGTTCCCCTGGATAAAATGGCTGCTCTGGAGCGCCGATTCTATGGCATGAGGCCCCTCCCCTCCCCAAAATTTAACCTCCTCAGGGCCAGCCCCCAAATCTCCAGGAACTTCCCAACAGAGAGCTGGCACCCCTAGACATCAGACATATCACTTTATGGAATAGAGCACACAAGAGTCGAAGCAGGAAATCAAACACCCACATTCAATGATTGCTCAGCAAATAGCAGAGCCTTTACAGAATATCTGCAGATTTGACATCAGCATTTGCAGTGGGGGAAATTGAGAGGCCCAATTTTGTTCCTGCTCAGATTGTGAGTCCCAAGTGCTGGTGTTTGTTTCCCTGCGTTGCTAGAGACCATCTGCATTCTCAGATGAGATCCAGTTTGGTGCAGTGGTTCAGTGTGCAGACTCTTATCTGGGAGAACCGGTTTGATTCCCCACTCCTCCACTTGCAGCTGCTGGAGTGGCCTTGAGTCAGCCATATTTCTTGCAGACCTGTCCTTGAAAGGGCAGATTCTGTCAGAGCCCTCTCAGCTCCGCTACCTCACAGGGTGTCCTTTGGGGGGAGGTAAAGGAGATTGTGAACCACTCTGAGACTCTGAAATTTAGAGTGGAGGGTGGGATTTAAATCCAATATCATCATCATCTTCTTCTGCAAGGAGAGCCAGTCTGGTGTGAGAGTCAGTTTGATATAGTGGTTAAGTGTGTGGACTCTTATCTGGGAGAACTGGGTTTGATTCCCCACTCCTCCACTTGCAGCTGCTGGAATGGCCTTCGGTCAGCCATAGCTGTGGCAGAGGTTGTCCTTGAAAGGGCACCTGCTGTGAGAGCCCTCTCAGTCCCACCCACCTCACAGGGTGTCTGTTGTGGGGGAAGAAGATATGGGAGATTGTAAGCTGCTCTGAGTCTCTGATTCAGGGAGAAGGGTGGGGTATAAATCTGCAATTCTTCTCTTCTTCTTCCGGCATCCTCCTGCTTTCTTTGCTGATGGGCAAAAAAAAAAATCATGCAACATTGCGGAGTTGTGTGAGTCTGGATCTTTGACAGTTCAGGTTCTCCATCACCAAATATAAATTGCTGCTTCTCTTTTGATGAATCCTTCCAAATAAAGGGAGGGGAGGGTGGAGGGTCTGTCTTTGCAGATCTTTCTGTTTCCCAGGAGAGCACCACTCTGCCATCTGATGAAACATTCATGCAAAAGATATAAACACTTTGCAAAGAGATACTTAAGCAATCAGATGCTCGGGAGGGGGGGGGTACTGCCTGCTAACCGCGGGGACCAGGGCTGGCAGACATGAAAGGCAGCCGCGTGCCTCCCCGGTCCCTCCGCTGCGTTTCCATATTCAGACTCTTTCCCCAGCGGCCCTTTTGCCACCAGAAGGAGGCACAAATTGGACTCATTTGTTCATCTTCTTTTTTTCCTTGTCGCTCCAGAGTTTTTAAAAAGAAACAGTTATTTCAAAGTCATGCTGAATGGGAGGCGGGAAGGAGATGCGCTCACGACATTCTGAAAACATCAGGAATGGGTTTAGGCTCTTCCACCTTCATTTGATTATTTGCATTTCCTATTCCTTCCCACTCACCACCCACCCCCACCCACACACCATTTTTGCAAGGCACCGGTGGTGTAAAACAAGCCTTATTCAACCTGAGCAGCAAGAAAAAAGCAGAGTGCAAAACAGGGGACTCCAGTCTTTAGGAGCCTGTGGCAATTCTGACACAGCACTGCCACAAAATGGCTGTCTTGAGATGCAGACCCAGAAGATGAAGAAGAAGTAGACAATATTGATTTATACCCTTCCCTCCACTCCGAATCTCAGAATCCCAGAGCAGTTTACAATCTCCTTTCCCTTCCTCACCCCTCCTTTCCCTTCCCCAGCCCTGTGAGGTGGGTGGGGCTGAGAGAGCTCTTACAGCAGCTGCCCTTTCAAGGACAGCTCTGCAAGAGCTATGACTCACCCGAGACCATTCCGGCAGCTGCAAGTGGAGGAGTGGGGAATCAAACCCGGTTCTCCCAGGTTAGAGTCCACACACTTCACCACTACACCAAACTGGGAAATACTTGAAGATTTTGGAGGTGGAACCTGAGGGGGCCAGAGGTTGGGGCCTAAAGCCATACAGTCCAACTTCCCAAGCAGCCATTTCTCCAGGGGAACTGATCTCTGTTTTCATTGTTGCAGAAGAGGAGGAGGAGGAGAACAAGAAGAAGGGTTGGTTTTCATTCCCCAGTTTTCTCTACCTGAAGGCGTCTCAGTGTGGCTTTCAGTTGCTTTCCCTTCCTCTACCCATAACAGACACCCTGTGAGGTAGGTGGGACTGAGAGAGGTTTGAGAGAACTGTGACTGACTCAAGGTTGCCTAGCTGGCTGCATGTGGAGGAGGAGGGAGGAATCAAACCCGGTTCTCCAGATTAGAGTCCACTGCTCTTAACCACTGCACCATGCTGGCTCTGTTTTGACCGATTCTCCTTGGTTCTGCTTTTGATTCGGCCTCCACTGGTTTGGGAAGCTTTTGTTGAGAGATGATGTAAAAGCCAGCTAAATAAATAAAACATTTCAGCAAGACAACTTTTGATATTCCTGTTTGCAAAGTGGGGTAACTTTAACTGTGGGAAGGGGGGAGATTACCTGTCCTCAGAATCTATTTACAGAAAAATATAACCAAGCCAGGCTGTGATCAAATGCACTAAACAATGCACTGTCAATTCACTTTCAATGGATTTTTCAGCTGGATGTTCCCAGTTCACACAGTAAAATCCAGTTAGGAAGTGCATTAAAAGTGGATTAAAAGTGTGTTATTTTAGTGTGTGTGATTGCAGCCCCAGTGTCTTAAAAACCATAGCCTTTTGTTCCCATAAAATTGCAAGATTAATTTATTTATTTTTTAAAAAAATTCAAGTGCTGGGTTTTTTGTTTTTTGTTTTGTTTTAAATGACCCGTATCTTCAGTTAAATGGGCTAGCAAACAGAAGCCTGGACCTTCAGGATCTTGAACTAATTTGGGAAACTTGTTCTTATCTGGGTGTGTCAAATCCCTGTATTACAATACAGCAAAATGCAGTAATAGCCGGCAGGCTAGGCCACCTGAGGCCTTGGCAGCCGATTGGTCAAACAAAACCACACACAAAAAATGCAATACTGAGATAAATCTGCCACTGCTTGATACAGCTTGGCAAATAATTCAGACTTTGGGCAATAAGTCCAGTATATAATGGAGAAAACCTTCCACTTTTTTCCATTTGTTGGATATTCGTAGAGAAAAATATTATTTAGCAGAGCTGGAAATGAGCAGCGCAGCAAAGAATATGCAGAGAACATATGTGTGTTTAAAAGAATACGATTGCTTTAGAAGAAGAAGAACTGCGGATTTATACCCCACCCTTTTCTCTGAATCAGAGACTTAGAGCGGCTCACAATCTCCTATATCTTCTCTCCCGACAATGGACACCCTGTGAGGTGGGTGGGGCTGGAGAGGGCTCTCCCAGCAGCTGCCCTTTCAAGGCCAACTCTGCCAGAACTATGGCTAACCCAAGGCCATTCCAGCAGGTGCAAGTGGAGGAGTGGGGAATCAAACCCCTGTTCTCCCCGATAAGAGTCCATTCACTTAACCACTACATGTTTACAGCTAGAGAACAAAACTAGGAATGGCTTCTCTTCTCCAAACTTAGACAAAGGGAGGAAAAGGAACCATAAAATGCAGAATAGGCAACACATTGATTTCCAATCACAACACTCAGTTGCAGGTCATTGAACTAAGACCTCCTACAGACTTTCGCAGGCTTTCTTTCTAGCTAACAGATAGGTTACAGAAAACACATGTGACTTCCTGTTTACTAACAAGAAGTACTGAAGTGTTGCAGCTTGCTAATCCCAACACATTCCCAAGGACATAACCAGGACTTTTTTTTTGTAGCAGGAACTCTATTGCATATTAGGCCACACCCCTCTTATGTAGCCAATCCTCCAAGAGCTTACCGGGCTCTTCTTTCAGGACCTACTGGAAGTTCCAGGAGGACTGGCTACACCAGGGGTGTGTGGTCTAAAATGCAAAGGAGTTCCTTCTACAAAAAAAGCCCTGGACATAACTGTTCCTCAGAAAAGATGATGATAATCATGATCTACTGATGGACGGCCAGCCGGTCTGTGCCCCGGAAAATCTTGATCAGGCACTACAGGCCGTGGCTGAGTGGCTCAGACTGAATGGGCTGAGGCTAAATCCTGCGAAGACAGAGGTCCTTTGCTTGGGTCGCCATGGGCCGGGAGAGGGAATCCCCTACCAGTTTTTGACGGTGCGCCGCTGACAGCGGCGGACAGGGTCAGGAGCTTGGGGGTGCTATTGGAGCCTTCCCTAAAGATGGAGGCTCAGATAGCAGCCGCTGCCAAGTCCGTTTTTTCATCTTAGGCGGGCAAGGCAGTTGGCCCCCTTCCTGGAGCGCGACGACCTAGCAACAGTGATCCATGCTACGGTCACCTCGAGGTTGGACTACTGCAATGCCCTCTACATGGGGCTGCCCCTGTCCCGAACTCGGAAATTGCAGCTGGTGCAGAATGCCGCGGCCTGGCTGTTATTGGGTATCCCAAAGTGGGGACACATTCGGCTGGGTCTTCGGACCCTGCACTGGCTTCCAGTGATATACCGAGTCTGGTACAAGGTGCTGGTTATTACCTTTAAAGCCCTATATGGCCTGGGACCTGCCTACCTGAAGGACCGTCTCTCCCCACATGTTCCCCAGAGAGTACTGAGGTCGGGAACACAAAATCTCCTCACTATCCCTGGGCCAAAAGAAGCCCGCTTGAAATCCACCAGAGAAGGGGCTTTCTCTGTTATGGCCCCTACATGGTGGAATCAGCTGCCGGAGGAGGTGAGGGCCCTGCGGGACCTTGTCCAGTTCCGCAGGGCCTGTAAGACGACCCTCTTCCGGCTAGCCTACACCTAGCTAAGATGAGAACTCAATGTAGCTTGCCAGACTTCTGTTTTATATGTATTTGGAACGTTTACTGGTTTTTAAGGTTTTAACTGTTTTAAATGTTTAATGGTTTATATATTTAAATATTGTTTAATTTTTATGTTGATCAATTGCTGGAAGCCGCCCTGAGCCACTTGTGGGAAGGGCGGGATACAAGTCATAGATAGATAGATGATAGATAGATAGATAGATAGATAGATAGATAGATAGATAGATAGATAGATAGATAGATAGATAAATGATGAGTTGGTTTTATACCCCACCCTTCACTACTTGAAGGAGTCTCAGAATGGCTTACAATCTCCTTCCCTCCCCGTCCCCACAACAGACACCCTGTGAGGCAGGTGGGGCTGAGAGAGCTCTGACAGAAACTGCTCTTGAGACAACAGCTCTGAGAGAACTGGGACGGTCACCCAGCTGACTGCATGTGGAGACGTGGGGAATCAATCCTGGTTCTCCCAGATTAGCGTCCACCACTTTTACTCACTACACCATGCTGTTGATGTTGCAACTTGCCATAACACCCAAATATTACTAGGGCTGCCAGATCTGTGTTAGAAAATACCTGGAGACTTTGGGGGTGGAATCGGGAGAGGGTGGGGTTTGGGGAGGGGAGGGGCCTCAGCACGGTCCACCCTTCCAAGCAGCCATTTTCTCCAGGGGGGCTGATCTCTGCCAGCTGGAGATCAGTTGTAAAAGCAGGAGATCTCCAGGCCCCACCTGGAGGCTGGCAACACTAAAGATTACTGATATACCCCTTTGGGTTGCCAAATTCCAGCTAATGGCTGGATCTCTTGCAATTGCAACTAATCTGCAGACTACAGAAGTCAGTTTCCAGGGAGAAAATGCCTGCCTGGGTGGGTGGACTCTGGGCGTTCTGCCGCACTGAACCTTGGGGATTTCTCTACCCACAGCTGGAGATGGAACCTGTGATAGGATATTTGAAGATCCAGCAAAATCTATGACAAGGTGACAGGAATAACTAGAAGCATATGTTGGGGTTATTATTCTTATTATCTCTTCACTTCATTTCTAGTCTGCCTTTCTCACTGAGCCTCAGGGCGGATTACAAAATATAAAAACCAGATCAAACCAAGAACAAAAGACCTCCAGGAAGTCATGAAGTGGGACTGTGGAATGGAAAACAATGCAAACAAAGAAAAAAAAACCCCGAAGGCAATAAAATTGTTTCACGCACGACATAACCTTCATGCAGAAAATGGATCACAAAGGTGAAGACTCTGCAATGAAGGGAAGAAAATCTGTACAGTAAGCACTGAAATGGACCACAGTCCCGTCCCTTATAAAAGTGACCTCCTGAGTGGTTCTAAACTACAATCTGAATCCCTTGATAAAATCCCCTCCTGAATGTTTTTCACCTGCACATTGACAAGTGTGGGAGTCGTCCTGACCTCCTCAGGCAGGCCGTCCCATGAGGTAGGGGCCACCACCCAAAAGGCAAACGAACAACCAGTTGCCAGTCTTGGCTATTTGTAGGCTGGGAAGATCAGGAGGTCTTGTTCAGCTGAGCAAAATAGTTGCGGTGGTGCATTGCAGAAGAGGTAGTTCTGCCTAAGACCATTAAGGGCTTTGTAGATGATAACCAAAACATTGACTCTCATCTGGGAACTGATCTGTAATCAATGGAGTGTCAGCATACAAACATAATAGAAGTCATGTTGGATTAGGCCAATGGCCCATCCAGTCCAACATTCTGTGTCACATAGTGACTAAAAAAAACCCAGGTATCAGGAGGTCCATCAGTGGGGCCAGGACACTAGCAGCCCTCCTACTGTGCCCCCCAAGCACCAAGAATGCAGAGCATCACTGCCCCAGACATAAGAACACAGGAGAAGTCATGTTGGATCAGGCCAGTGGCCCATCCAGTCCAACACTCTGTGTCACACAGTGGCAAAAAAAAACCCCAGGTGTCATCAGGAGATCCATCAGTGGGGCCAGGACACTAGCAGCCCTCCTACTGTGCCCCCCCAAGCACCAAGAATGCAGAGCATCACTGCCCCAGACATAAGAACACAGGAGAAGTCATGTTGGATCAGGCCAGTGGCCCATCCAGTCCAACACTCTGTGTCACATAGTGGCAAAAAAAAACCAGGTGTCATCAGGAGATCCATCAGTGGGGCCCTCCTAGAAGCCCTCCTACTGTGCCCCCCCCCCAAGCACCAAGAATGCAGAGCATCACTGCCCCAGACATAAGAACATAAGAGAAGCCATGTGTGACACAGAGTGTTGGACTGGATGGGCCATTGGCCTGATCCAACAGGGCTTCTCTTATGTTCTTATGTGACACAGAGTGTTGGACTGGAGG
The DNA here is from genome assembly GCF_032191835.1 of Heteronotia binoei. Taxonomy (NCBI): domain Eukaryota; kingdom Metazoa; phylum Chordata; class Lepidosauria; order Squamata; family Gekkonidae; genus Heteronotia; species Heteronotia binoei. Next base: position 4,183,192 of record NC_083234.1, read on the forward strand.
GGCCATTGGCCTGATCCAACATGGCTTCTCTTATGTTCTTATGTGACACAGAGTGTTGGACTGGAGGGGCCACTGGCCTTATCCAACATGGCTTCTCTTATGTTCTTCTGTGACACAGAATATTGGACTGGAGGGGCCACTGGTCTGATCCAACATGGCTTCTCTTATGTTCTTCTGTGACACAGAGTGTTGGACTGGATGGGCCATTGGCCTGATCCATCATGGCTTCTCTTATGTTCTTATGTGACACAGAGTGTTGGACTGGAGGGGCCATTGGCCTGATCCAACATGGCTTCTCTTATGTTCTTATGTGACACAGAGTGTTGGACTGGAGGGGCCATTGGCCTGATCCATCATGGCTTCTCTTATGTTCTTATGTGACACAGAGTGTTGGACTGGATGGGCCATTGGCCTGATCCAACATGACTTCTCTTATGTTCTTATGTGACACAGAGTGTTGGACAGGATGGGCCATTGGCCTGATCCATCATGGCTTCTCTTATGTTCTTATGTGACACAGAGTGTTGGACTGGAGGGGCCATTGGCCTGATCCAACATGGCTTCTCTTATGTTCTTATGTGACACAGAGTGTTGGACTGGATGGGCCATTGGCCTGATCCATCATGGCTTCTCTTATGTTCTTATGTGACACAGAGTGTTGGACTGGAGGGGCCATTGGCCTGATCCAACATGGCTTCTCTTATGTTCTTATGTGACACAGAGTGTTGGACTGGATGGGCCATTGGCCTGATCCAACATGACTTCTCTTATGTTCTTATGTGACACAGAGTGTTGGACAGGATGGGCCATTGGCCTGATCCATCATGGCTTCTCTTATGTTCTTATGTGACACGGAGTGTTGGACTGGAAGGGCCATTGGCCTGATCCAACAGGGCTTCTCTTATGTTCTTATGTTAACTGGATTGTGATTCATCATTCCTATACTGTATCCAATAAGTGACTATCCAAGACATGATTGGAGGCCTGTCCTCCTGGAGCCCTGCAGTTGGCCCCTGGGAGTCAGGATCTTGGTTGCAAAGGAGTCTGGGAAGTCCAGCAAACACACCATCTCATGTGCTTCTCATCCCTTTGCCCCTCGTCTAATGAAAGTGACCTTATTTTTTTTTTTTTTAAAAAAGCTAGCCGATTATTTGGTCCGGGAAATGCATCGCGCCCTTCCAGCTGCATTTACTAAGTTCATTCCTCATGCGGATCATGTGGAAAGGGGGAGGGACTGATTGGAGTGTGGGGCTGGGAGCCTTTATTTGCTCTGGGCTGTTGACAAAAGAGGCTAATTCACAAATAAGAGTGGAAATGAAGATGTATCTCCCTTCCAACCTCTGCTAAAATAGTTTTCTTTGTAAATTAAAATAATTCATTGTGCATCTCGAGAAAAGTTATGCGCCTTGCGCACTCTTGTTAGTGTGGTCTGTACTTTTAATTTGCTCCCCCCCCCACACACAGCTAATTACCTGCCAGTTAAAGAGGGATCTGCTCTTTCATATGCATTGAATACATGTGTGGATCTCTGTTTGGGGAGGGGAGTGGCAGATAATGCTGTCCAACAGTTTGGGTTGCATTCGACACTGGGGGGGGGGTGATTGGGAGGGGCCTGTGTTCAAATCTAGTCCTGGACTCTGTGGAGAGGCATTGCCTGAAGTGCACCAAGCAGGTAGTTCTGTTCTGTCCGTCAGCCAAAGGCAAAGTGCCAAACTTTAAGACTGATTCCCCACTAGCCTTACCCCACCCTCACTCTCCTCTTCTCTCAATCAATCAATCAATCAATCAATCAATCAATCAATCAATCATTTTATTTATATCCCGCCCTCCCCGCCGAAGCAGGCTCAGGGCGGCTAACAACATTAAATCAATACATTAAGTTATACAATAATGTTTAAAAACAATAACTAGTTTAACAATTTAATTAATTTAAATTTAATTAATTTTAATTCTCTGCAGGGCTTCGGTTGGATTTCGCACAAGTTGATCCGGGGCTGCAACTAGTTCCACTTCTCTCACAGGGTTTTTAGAGTATCTTGCTTGCTGCGCGAAAGAGGCAGAGCAAATTGCAGCCTCGGGGCGGCTTGTGAGAAATCCGACGGAAGCCTCGCTGAGAAGATGCGAGTGAGAGTGAGGTAAGGCTGGTGGGGAATCCGTTTAAGTTTTTCTACCAGACTTGGCCAATCCAGAGGCTTCCTACAGGTGTCCAATCACAGCAGCTGTTGTTGCCCCTTCTCTTACTGCAGAGTGCTTTGGGGGCTCAGGGGGGGGCCCGTGAGGTACAACTCAGCCTTTGCCCATGAGGTGGTTTTTAAACAAAGGCTAGATGGCCATCTGACAGCAATGCAGATCCTGTAAATTTAGGGGAAGGTGTTTGTGAGTTCAGTCAGTCCTAAGGGAAATCAACCCTGACTGTTCCCTGGAAAGTCAGATGCTGAAACTGAAGCTCAAATACTTTGGCCACCAAATGAGAAGGGAGCACTCCCTGGAGAAGACCCTAATGCTGGGAAAGACAGAAGGCAAAAGAAGAAGGGGACGGCAAAAGATGAGATGGCTGGACAGCGTTACTGATGTAACGAACACGAATTTGAGAACATAAGAGAAGCCATGTTGGATCAGGCCAGTGGCCCATCCAGTCCAACACTCAATGGCCAATACACACACACACACACAGTGGCTAATAGCCACTGATGGACCTCTGCTCCTTATTTTTATCCAATCCCCTCTTGAAGCTGGCTATGCTTGTAGCCACCACCACCTCCTGTGGCAGTGAATTCCACATGTTAATCACCCTTTGGGTGAAGAAGGACTTCCTTTTATCCGTTCTAATCTGGCTGCTCAGCAATTTCATTGAATGCCCACGAGTTCTTGTATTGTGAGAAAGAGAGAAAAGGACTTCTTTCTCTACTTTCTCCATCCCATGCATAATCTTGTAAACCTCTATCATGTCACCCCACAGTCGACGTTTCTCCAAGCTAAAGAGCCCCAAGTTTTAACCTTTCTTCATAGGGAAACCTTTAATCATTCTAGTTGCTCTTTTCTGCACTTTTTCCAATTCTATAATATCCTTTTTGAGGTGCGGTGACCAGAATTGCACACAGTACTCCAAATGAGACCGCACCATCGATTTATACAGGGGCATTATGATACTGGCTGATTTGAGCAGACTTCGGAGGATGGTGGAAAACAGGAGGGCCTGGCGTGACTTGGTCCATGGGGTCGCAAAGAGTCAGACTCGACTGTGCAACTGAGCAACAACAACATTTGTGAGTTTCCTGCATTGTGCAGGGGGTTGGACTAGATGACCCTGGAGGTCCCTTCCAACTCTATGATTCTATGAAATGTTATGAAAGGAGGGACGGTGGCTCAGTGGTAGAGCATCTGCTTGGAAAGCAGAAGGTCCCAGGTTCAATCCCTGGCATCTCCAAAAAAGGGTCCAGGCAAATAGGTGTGAAAAACCTCAGCTTGAGACCCTGGAGAGCCACTGCCAGTCTGAGAAGACAATACTGACTTTGATGGACCAAGGGTCTGATTCAGTATAAGGCAGCTTCATATGTTCCTGGCCTGAACCTCTGACCCCTGCAACTCTAGGATCAAGACCAGGAGAGAACCTATTTCACTGGAAAGGAAAGGTCCCCTGTGCAAGCTCCAGTCGTTTTTGACTCTGAAGTGACGCTGCTTTCACAATGTTTTCACGGCAGACCTTTTACGGGGTGGTTTGCCATTGCCTTCCCCAGTCATCTACACTCCCTCCCCCCCCCCCCCGCACGCTGGGTACTCATTTTACTGACCTCGGAAGGATGGAAGGCTGAGTCGACCTCGACCCGGCTACCTGAACCAGCTTCTGCTGGAATCGAACTCAGGTTGTGAGCAGAGGGTTCCGACTGCAGGACTGCAGCTTTACCGCTCTGTGCCACGGGGCTCATGGCTATTTCACTGGGGCCAGTGCAAAAGAATGCCCCCATGCCTTTGTGCCCCCTTAATTTCACAAACTAGTGATGCATCTTAATAGACCTCGGCAATAGGGTGGTTCTGACCAATACTGTGAATTCTGGGGACGCTTTTAAGGCAACCTGCCTGGGAGGGGAAGATGGAGGAGAAAAAGGGGGGGAGGCTTCAGTGGGCGCATTGAATGCGGCACCATCCAGCGGCACAGCGGGGCTCCTGGACTTATCTCCTCCACTCATCTCAGTGATGAATGGGATTCATATCACATCCACATTTAATATTGTCTCATCTGCTCCCATCTACAGAAACCCTTTTATTCTGAATGTCGCAGCGGAGGCTGATTTTAACGCTTTCCACGCCGGGCCTTTGTAGGGCTGGGAAGGACAATTCCATAGGAGCTGAATATAGGGGGAGGGATATTCAGGAACATCCTTCATGAATTAGGAATGTCAACACCCAGAGCCCCAGAGCATCCCCACTTTATCCAACTTTCCTTCAGGCATGCCCTGAGCAGCGGAGCGGGTAATTCTGATGTTTCAACTGCGATGGAATATGGAAGGTTATCTGTTGATTAGAACTCGGATGAGTAAACACCAGACGGCTTAATTGGCTGGCTATTTGCTGCTAGGTCCCATTCAAGATGCTGGTTATCACCTCAAAAGCCCAACAGGACTGGGGACTGGCTTCATTGAAGGACCATCTCTCCTGGTGGGAACCTGTGAGCCAACTGAGATCCTCAAAGACCTCTGCCCCTGCTGTGCCCTCTCTTGAAGCTGTTAGAACAGTGACATGCTTAAAGCTATCTGTTCGTTCTACTCTTACGGTGCTCATTCTTTGATTCGACCTCCCTGAAGAAGTGAGAAGAGTTCTTACACAGTCTGGGCTTGGAAGGCAAAGGAAAGCTGCCTTTTAAGAAGAGGATGGAACTGTGGCTGCATTCAATGGTGGGGAAAGATTTGGGGCGGATTGTTCAATGGTTTGTTTAGAAAATTGTGACTGCTACTTCCCCCTGAGAGCCGTCTGCTCCGGGAGGTGTGAAGATTGACTTTTGCCATGATGTATTCTGTAACCTTTACACCTTGAACTGTTTTACTTTGAACCTCTACTTTGACCTGTAGAAACCTCCCAACTCCAGCTATGCTTGCTATTTTTGCATTCTGTATTGTAACCATCACATATCCACTATCACCCTGTGCCAGACACTTCAAGGCTGAGGAGTTTGGTTCACAGAGATCACCTTGCACCTGCCTTATTTTGGCTGCTGTGTGACACAGAGTGTTGGACTGGATGAGCCATTGGCGTGATCCAACATGGCTTCTCTTATGTTCTTCTGTGACACAGAGTGTTGGACTGGATGAGCCATTGGCGTGATCCAACATGGCTTCTCTTATGTTCTTCTGTGAAACAGCGTGTTGGACTGGATGGGCCACTGGCCTGATGCAACAGGGCTTCTCTTATGTTCTTATGTGACACAGAGTGTTGGACTGGGGGGCCATTGGCCTGATCCAACATGGCTTCTCTTATGTTCTTATGTGACACAGAGTGTTGGACTGGATGGGCCACTGGCGTGATCCAACAGGGCTTCTCTTATGTGACACAGAGTGTTGGACTGGATGGGCCACTGGCCTGATGCAACAGGGCTTCTCTTATGTTCTTCTGTGACACAGAGTGTTGGACTGGATGGGCCATTGGCCTGATCCAACATGGCTTCTCTTATGTTCTTCTGTGACACAGAGTGTTGGAATAGAGGGGCCACTGGCCTGATCCAACATGGCTTCTCTTATGTTCTTCTGTGACACAGAGTGTTGGACTGGATGGGCCACTGGCCTGATCCAACAGGGCTTCTCTTATGTGACACAGAGTGTTGGACTGGATGGGCCACTGGCCTGATCCAACATGGCTTCTCTTATGTTCTTCTGTGACACAGAGTGTTGGAATAGAGGGGCCACTGGCCTGATCCAACATGGCTTCTCTTATGTTCTTCTGTGACACAGAGTGTTGGACTGGATGGGCCATTGGCCTGATCCAACATGGCTTCTCTTATGTTCTTCTGTGACGCAGAGTGTTGGACTAGAGGGGCCACTGGCCTGATCCAACATGGCTTCTCTTATGTTCTTCTGTGACACAGAGTGTTGGACTGGAGGGGCCACTGGCCTGATCCAACATGGCTTCTCTTATATTCTTCTGTGACACAGAATGTTGGACTGGAGGGGCCATTGGCCTGATCCAACATGGCTTCTCTTATGTTCTTATGTGACACAGAGTGTTGGACTGGAGGGGCCATTGGCCTGATCCAACATGGCTTCTCTTATGTTCTTCTGTGACACAGAGAGTTGGACTGGATGGGCCGCTGGCCTGATCCAACATTGCTTCTCTTATGTTCTTTTGTGACACAGAATGTTGGACTGGATGGGCTATTGGCCTGATCCAACATGGCTTCTCTTACGTTCTTTTTTGAATTTGAAAAAATGTGTGGTTTTATTCAACAGTAAACATGGACATAAACAAAGCAACATAACCGAACAATGAACATAACAAGATATTCATACATTCCAACAAATCCAACAAAACATTAGAAAAAGCAACACAAAATTACAAAGACTAATCCCATAGACACCAAGGAGTGGAGAGGATCAAATAAAGTTCTGTTACTCCATATCAAATCCTTTACTTTTCACCCAGCTATAAACGAGGTCCCAGCCCTCCTGACATTTTTGTACGTTTCCATCTCTCAATCTTGTGGATAATATATCTGATTCGGCAGCTTCTAACAATTTGGCTACAAATTCCTCTCTATTAGGTATCTTGTCAATCTTCCAATCTTCCAATATTTGGCATACAATATTCTAGCTACTGTAACTATATGCAACAATAATTTCAATTTTGTTTTAGGAATGTTTTGTCTGCAAATATTTAAGAGGTATAACTCAGGTGTATGACAAATTTTTATTTTCAAGATTTTTTGTGACCATATATTAACTTGGACCCAGAATTTTCTAGCATGTTCACACTGCCACCAAATATGGAACATAGATCCTTTTGCTTCTCGGCATTTCCAGCACTTATTCGAATATTTGGGGTAAATTCTGGCCAATCTGTCTGGAGTGAGATACCATCTGTATACCATTTTATAAAGGTTCTCTTTAAGGTCTGCAGATCTTGTTAATTTCAAATTCTGTTTCCATAGTTTTTCCCACTCCACCAAGTCTATGTTAGAGCCGAAATCTTTTAGCCATCGAATCCAACATTCTTTAACAGTTTCATCTTGCATCTTGGTTTGAAGGAGCCATTCGTAAGCCTTAGAAATAAACTTCTGCTTAGTCAGCACGAGTAGATCTAAGTCATTGGGTTTATTCAAAAATCCTTTTTCTTTGTCCTTCTGAAATCTTGATTTTAACTGACATTGTACCCACCAATCCAATTTGGTGAGCTCTTCTTCGATCAGGGCATTTTGGTTATCTAATAAACTTCCATAATTCTGTTGATTTCCCCAACAATACAAATTGGGATGAGTCAGGGCCTCTATCGGGGATAACCACATTGGTATGTGGGGGTAATATACTTTAATTTCCAGCCAAATTCTGTATAAAGATCTCCTTATTTCGTGTCTAAGAAACTGGCTGGATTTGGTAGGGGTGCGGTACCACATGTAGCTATGCCAACCTTCCCCCATACCTGCACCTTCCAAACCCAACAATCTCTTATTTTCCAGAGTGCACCATTCTCTTAACCACGCTATACAGCAGGCTTTGTAGTATAAGTTCCATTCTGGGAGTGCGAGCCCGCCTCTTAGTTTACTATCATGTAACACTTTGGATTTTATTCTAGCTTTCTTACCCTGCCAGATAAAAGTCTTGGTCATTTCATTAAGTTGTTGGAAGAACGATTTAGGGAGAATAATTGGAATCGTTTGGAAAAGGAATAGAATTCTCGGGAGGATGTTCATTTTAATTGTGGCAATTCTGCCTAAAAGTGAGATTTGGAGATCTTTCCAACTAATTAAATCGTTTTGAATTTCCTTCAATATTTTGTCATAATTATCTCTGTACAAATTCTTTAGATCATTAGTCAAATAGATACCAAGGTACCTTATTTTCTTTTCATGCTTGAAGCCGGAAATCTTCCGCTTTTACAACTGGCAGAGATCAGTTCCCCTGGAGAAAATGGCTTCTGGGAAGGGTGGACCTTAGGGCGTTGTACCATGCTGAGGCCCCTCCCCTCCCCAAACCCCACCCTCTCCCGGCTCCGCCCCCAAAGTCTCCAGGTATTTTCCAACCCAGACCTGACAACTCTATCCCAGAATGACAACTCATCGCTGGATGACAGAGAACAGTTCCTGGGGGGAGGGGGGAAAGTAGTTTTGGAGGGCAGATTCTAAGGGGGGCAGGGTGTAGAACTCAGTTGTTGAGGGCTGGATCTGACCTAAATGAGACTTTGTCCGGCTGGGCGATAGTGCTTGTTGGTCTTAAAGATGCATTCTTTGTATTTCTCCCTTGCAATCCAGGCTCTCTCAATCGCACAACACAGCTACTGAGCCAAGCCTCTCTTCCTTCTATTGGCTGAGGCTCCTCCCCCTCCTGGTCCCTTGGGAAAGGAAGGAAAGATCCGGAGCTTCCTTTGATGCAAGGTATTCCCCCTCTCCTTCCCCAAGGGAGGAGCTGCAGCCAATGCAGAAAACTGAGACTTTGCTCTGTAGCTCGTGTGCAATTGAGGAAACTTGGTAAAGCAAGCTGTGCTGCAGAAGGAAGCAGATGACAGCCAGTTGCTGGGGGGGCCTGATAGGAGCCCTCTGGGGGCCTGATTCAGTCCCCAGGCTGCATATTTGACACCCCTGCTCTAAGGCATCATTTCCCTGCTTTGCTTCCTCAGCTGTCCAAAACCCACTGTCTCCTCTCCTGGATCTACCCGCCAGATGCCCAGGAAGTTCCCAACATGGAGTTGGCAACCCTATCCAGCACTATGAGTTATGCCTGGCAACAGAGAGGAAACTGATGCTGATCTTCAGCACACAGGAGTTGTATTTGTAATTATTAGAACATAAGAACATAAGAGAAGCCATGTTGGATCAGGCCAATGGCCCATCCAGTCCAACACTCTGTGTCACATAAGAACATAAGAGAAGCCATGTTGGATCAGGCCAATGGCCCATCCAGTCCAACACTCTGTGTCACATAAGAACATAAGAGAAGCCATGTTGGATCAGGCCAATGGCCCATCCAGTCCAACACTCTGTGTCACATAAGAACATAAGAGAAGCCATGTTGGATCAAGCCAATGGCCTCTCCAGTCCAACACTCTGTGTCACATAAGAACATAAGATAAGCCCTGTTGGATCAGGCCAATGGTCCATCCAGTCCAACACTCTGTGTTTCACAGTGGCCAAAAAACCAAGTGTCATCAGGAGGTCCATCAGTGGGCCCAGGACACTAGAAGCCCTCCCCCCCCCCCACAAACACCAAAAATACAGAGCCTCCCTGCCCCAGACAGAGAGTTCCATCTATACCCTGTGGCTAACAGCCACTGATTTACCTCTGCTCCATATGTGTATCCAATCCCCTCATGAAGCTGTCTATGCTTGTAGCTGCCACCACCTTGCAGTGAATTCCATGTGTTAATCACCCTTTGAGCGATTAAAAAGAAGTACGTGTTTTAGTGCTCAGGTGGCAAAGTGTTTGTGACTATTCCGAAGCATTTTGACAAATGTAGAAAGCGGAATATAAATATGTCCATAAACTAGTGCCGGAGACTGACCAATTTCCTGTAACAAACCAACTTCCTCTGAGTCCTTTCAGGATGCGGCAACTAACTATTCGTTTCAGTACATTTGAACTTCCATTTTCTGGCTTTTCCCTTGGATTCCATGAATTGTTCCATTACAAGATAAACGTTTATGTACCATTTGCTCGAGGAAACAACTTAGAACCCCATCTCTGGAGACGACGATATTTCTGCTGTCTTCTGTAGAATAATGTAATTCTTCATATTTTATTAGCCATAATAACCCAGAGCCTCTAAGCACTAGTAAATCCATATTGAGACCCCCCCCCTCCTGAATATCTATCTCTTAGCTTTTGGAACGAAACTGTCAGAATACACATTTGAGCTCAGTTAGGCAGTTCAGCGCAGAACGGTGCCTCTCCCAGAACATTAAACATAAGCAGAGACGCAATAAAACACACCCGAGCTGGGATGCAAATGACAGTCTCCTCCCATGAAAGTATATGAGCTTGGCACATCCCTCCCCATCCCCTTTATTTTAGTTTATCATAATTTGCCACGGCCCGATAAATCTTCTTCTGCCCCCGACCGTGGTCATGCTGGAAAACGATGGGAAACGTTCACGTCCCTTAGTCTTCATTTTTGAAAACCTGGTATGAAGCGCTTGTATTCTATTCTCTTGCCTTCTCTTTTAATGGGCGATAAATTTGATTGACTCGCTAAGCTTCTGATGACTTTATAGAATATCAGGTGGGTCTGTATTGATTCGGGGCTCCCTTCCTCCCCCCACCCCCCCCCCAGTTTTTGTGTCAAGCAGGTACCTGATGACACTAAGTTATGAACTTGCAAGTTAAATTATGAAGCTTTTAACTGTGCGTTAGAAGAAAGATCTGCTCACTGGCTTGCTACACCAAACCACATTAGTTGTGTGATGTTATTTTCCTAAAAACACATTTCAGAGGAATAACTCCAATCTGTGTTGCATTTTATAGAGGGAAATAATTGAATGGCGGCTGTTTGTAATTTTAGCAATCTCTTAACCTTAATCATATTTAATGGCTTTTCACTTCAGGCTAACAGGAGGGTGAAAATATTCCTGCTCTGTTCGGTGCCGATGCTTCGGCGGTGCTGTCGCCGTTCCCTGGCAGGCACTGTAAATTCCTCGTATCTCAATTGTTGGTTCAGGACAATCATTCAGGAGGGAATTACTTTCTCATCTATGAAATAAATGAGATGTTAAACTAGTTTTCTGCTTCCCGTGGTATAAATGTGGCAGCGTACACGGCCCCACGGAAGAATCGAAGAGACACACCATTCCCATTACGACCAGAGAGGGGAGCAGGAAGTATCCAAGGGGATTCAATCAGAGGGGCAAACAACTCAGCTCAACATCCCTGAAGAAATAACAGGGACAGACACAAACACACATCAAGCGGCCTTGTACCGAATCAGACCCCTTGGCCCATCAAAGTCAGTCTTGTCTACCCAGACTGGCAGCAGCTCTCCAGGGTCTCAGGCTGAGTTCTTTCATATCACCTCCTACCCAGTCCCTAAGTGGAGATGCTGGGGATTGAACCTGGGACCTTCTGCACGCCAAGCAGGTAGGCTTGCCAGTCCCCAGATCTGGGTGGGGGATCCACCTAGTTTTTTAGGCTTACAAGGTTTACAAGATTATGCCTGGGATGGAGAAAGTAGAGAAAGAAGCACTTTTCTCCCTTTCTCACAATACAAGAACTCGCAGGCATTCAAAGAAATTGCTGAGCAGTCAGGTTAAAACGGATAAAATGAAGTACTTCTTCACCCAAAGGGTGATTAACATGTGGAATTCACTGCCACAGGAGGTGGTGGCAGCTACAAGCATAGCCCGCTTCAAGAGGGGGTTAGATAAAAAAATGGAGCAGAGGTCCATCAGTGGCTATTAGCCACAGTATGTATGTATGTATGTATATATATATATATATATATATATATATATGTGTGTGTGTGTGTGTGTGTATTCAAATATATATATATATATTTGAATACACACACATATACATACACACACACATATACACACACAAACATATTGACCACTGTGTGACACAGAGTGTTGGACTGGAGGGGCCATTGGCCTGATCCAACAGGGCTTCTCTTATGTTCTTATGTGACACAGAATGTTGGACTAGAGGGGCCATTGGCCTGATCCAACATGGCTTCTCTTATGTTCTTATGTGACACAGAGTGTTGGACTAGAGGGGCCATTGGCCTGATCCAACATGGCTTCTCTTATGTTCTTATGTGACACAGAATGTTGGACTAGAGGGGCCATTGGCCTGATCCAACAGGGCTTCTCTTCTGTTCTTATGTGACACAGAGTTTTGGACTGGATGGGCCATTGGCCTGATCCAATATGGCTTCTCTTATGTTCTTATGTGACACAGAGTGTTGGACTGGAGGGGCCATTGGCCTGATCCAACAGGGCTTCTCTTATGTTCTTATGTGACACAGATTGTGGGACTGGATGGGCCACTGGCCTGATCCAACATGGCTTCTCTTACGTTCTTATGTTCTTAGGCTTCTCCCTGCTGCCAGCCAGCTGGCCAGCAGGAGGAAGGCCCCCCCCAAAAAAGCTGCCATGTGCTTTCAAACTTCAGCAGGTTTAGAAGATGTTTGCAACTGTTCGTGTTTCTGTATCTGTGTGTGCCTTTAAATCTGGCAAGAAGAAAGCTGCAGGCGGGGGGGGGGCGGGGTGAGCAGACAGAGCCACGTGGCTCTCAATCCCTCTGTTTGTTTGGAGGAAAACTCCACCTCTAAGATGTTCTTTCATTTTCCTATTAATCTGAAGAAGTTATTTGAAATATGGTTATATTCAGGAAAGTGAGTAAATTGCTCCAGCAAGGTGTGTGCTTTCTTACTGTGTTTATTTTGGCTGCTTTGTGAGAGAGTTTGTGTTCACTTTCATTTAGTGGAAATGTAGCTGCTGGGGAATGAGGAAATGTAGATTGTATTCAGGGGAACTGCACTGCTGTATTTTTATTTGTTTTAAAGAATGGAAAAGTCTCCTGGCTCCACCTCCAAATTCCCCAGATATTTTCTGAGGTGAACCTGGCAACTGTACAAGCAGATGCTCTACCGCTGGTCCACAGCCCCTCCCTAAAAGTTTACATGACCAATGTGAAGCTGCCTTATAACAATTCAGACCATGGTCCATCAAGATGAGTACTCAGATTAGCAGCAGCTCTCCAGGGTCTCAGGTGGAGGTCTTTGACATCACCTGTCACCTGATCCTTCTAGCTGGAGCTGCTGGGGGTTGAATCTGGGACTTTCCACAGATCATAAAGATGCTCTGCCACAAAGCCACTGCCCCTCTTCTGCATGGAAAGACGGAATTTGCTCCTCCACCAGCTGTTGCTGGAGAAAAGAGAGGCAGTCCTGGCAACCAAGAGCTTCTTCCCAGAAGCGCTGCCCGCTCCCCTTCATCCCTGCCTGCAGTATTAGCCACTCTGCAACAGCTTCTGCAGAAGGGGCTTTTGGAACCATTTGTAAGAGTCAACTGGCCGTAGCAAGTTTTTCTTACTTAAGGAAGGTTAATAAGATGTTTGTTTAGTCTCTGATTAAACTCAGAATGGAGCAGGCAGAGTCGCAGTTGCAAGACATTTTGCAACAAGCAGTTTTCTGAACTAAAGTTGCCTAGTCCCCTCTTGGGCAGGAGGGTGTTTGCCAGATGCATGTTGGGAAACTCCTGGAGATTTGGGGCTGCAGCTGGTGGGGGGGAGGCGGGACCTCAGTAGAAGAAGAAGAAGATATTGGATTTATATCCCGCCCTCCACTCCAAAGAGTCTCAGAGCGGCTCACAATCTCCTTTACCTTCCTCCCCCACAACAGACACCCTGTGAGGTGGGTGGGGCTGGAGAGGGCTCTCACAGCAGTTGCCCTTTTAAGGGCAACCTCTGCCAGAGCTATGGCTGACCCAAGGCCATGCTAGCAGGTGCAAGTAGAGGAGTGGGGAATCAAACCCGGTTCTCCCAGATAAGAGTCCTCACACTTAACCACTACACCAAACTGGCTCTCAGTAGGGCAATATTCCACAGAGTCCACCCTCCAAAGCATCTGAACAGGAAGCAGACACTTGGCTGGAAGAAAGGCAGGGCCAGATTAACAATTAGGCCAAGGAGGCATTGTCCAATGGGCACCCAAGCCTTTAGGGGCCTCAGGCCAGCTTCCCCCTGCCCCGGTTTCCCCCCTGCTTGCAGCCCTCCCGGTCTGCATATGCAACCAGCAACTGAGCTGCTCTTTGCCTGACTTGCCTGATGCGGCTGCTGCTGGCTTTGTTGCCAAGTTTGCCTCTCCCCTGTAGTTTTGTCAAAGGGGCCTTTGAGAAGGTGCAGCAGGGGCCATGGGGCAGGTGCTTCGACTCTGAGATAATTCCCAAGGGGCCCCCTCAAGATTTTTACTGCCTAGGGGCCTCCATAGGGTTTAATCCGGCACTGAAGAGAGGGGAGAACCAGCCATTCCCCAATATTTTACTGATGAAACAGGGGTGTGCTGACAACACCTCATGCGGTTAGCCAGGGGACCCTCAACATGGTGACTGTGGGCTCTGTGGTGCCTACCGCTGACACCTTTCCTGGTGCCGAGCAAGCGTTTTTAGAAGGCGAGTCAGACCTGTTGGGCCTGTTGCCCAGAAGTTCTTCTCATTGGCCACTGGATAAGAACAACCGCAGAGGTTGAGGCGGCAGCCCAAATTGGAGGTTGTCCAACTGAGAACTTCAAGGCATGAGCTTGGTACCTCCCCTGGAGAAGGCACAGGTGAGACCAGAGAGTCCTCTTTAGGATTAGACATGTGCAGAAGTAAGCACATTTCTGGAAAGGGGAGATGAAACCTCTGTTTTGGAGGAGCTGGGCTTAAACACTGGGGTCTTAGTGGACCATACGCAGAACATGAGTCAACAGTGTGATGCGGTGGCTAAAAAGGCAAATGCAATTTTGGGCTGTATCAACAGAAGTCTAGTGTCCATATCACGTGATGTGATGGTATCGCTTTACTCTGCTCTGGTAAGACCTCATCTGGAGTCTTGTGTTCAGTTTTGGGCACCACATTTTAAGGATATAGACAAGCTGGAACGGGTCCAGAGGAGGGCGACAAAGATGGTGAGGGGTCTGGAGACCAAGTTATGAGGAAAGGTTGAAGGAGCTAGGGATGTTTAGCCTGGAGGTGGCTGAGAGGTGATAGGATCACCATCTTCAAGTACTTGAAGGGCTGTCCTATAGAGGATGGGGTGGAATTGTTTTCTGTGGCCCCAGAAGGTAGGACCAGAACCAATGGGTTGAAATTAAATCAAAAGAGTTTCCGGCTCAACATTAGGAAGAACTTCCTGACGATTAGAGCAGTTCCTCAGTGGAACAGGCTTCCTCAGGAGCTGGTGGGCTCTCCTTCCTTGGAGGTTTTTAAACAGAGGCTAGATGGCCATCTGACAGCTATGCAGATCCTGTGAATTTAGGGGGAGGTGTTTGTGAGTTTCCTGCATTGTGCAGGGGGTTGGACTAGATGACCCCGGAGCTCCCTTCCAACTCTATGATTCTATAATTCTATGATTGGGTCAGTGGAGCAGGACCTGCAGTTTCCTACCTTCTGGGGCTATCGCTGGCCACAGTTGTAGCCCCTGGCGCCCTTAGTTAGGAGAATGCATACTCTGGGTGTGTTCACACAACACTAAATGATGCATTGTGCAACTGGATGTTTGCTATTCTTATACAGTAAGAATCCAGTTAAAAACACATTATTTACTGTAGCACAAATTCACTTTCTGGGTCTGTGAAAGGAGCTGAGTGCTGAAGAGTCATGATTCAACCCAGAGTGATGACTTGGTCCAGGTTGGGCTAGGGACACCAATCTCTTGGCAGGCCCTGGAAATCCCCCAGAACTGCAACTCCTCTCCAGACTACAGAGTTCAATTCCCCAATGGTTGCTTTGTGGCATGAGGTGGTCTCTGTCTTCCCCAGGCTCCGAGTCCACCCTCCAGGAGTTTCCCAACTTGGAATTGGCAACCTTATCTCCCCATCCTCCCCCAGTGGCTAAGGAGGACTTTGCAACACTACTCGATGCTAAGGTTGCCAGTCTCCAGGTGGGGTCTGAAGATATCTTAGAATAACAAGCAATCTCCGGATTAAATTACTTGAGCCACTTCCCCTGGAGAAATTGGTTGCATTGGAAGGTGGACCACACGGCATTATAGCCTCCCAAGGTTTCTCCCCTCCATTAACCGCACCTGACTCAAGCTCCTCTTAGAGGCATTCTGTTTGGAAATGCAATTTCTATATCCCAAACAGTTCAATGGATCGTTGGATCGAAATGAGATTGAAAGCTCTTTAGTATAAAAGCAAAAACCATAAGTTTATTTCTACAGGGTTGGGGAACTGGCATGAAAAATAAGAAATGCTAGCATCTCTTATCTCTAAGAAAGTCACATTGCTAATAGAGGATCTTCCTCCTCCTTCTTGACCTCTCTACCTAGACAAAGGCTGATTCCGCACTCGCCTTTCTCTGGGGCAGGTTTCCGTTTCTGGGCGGAGCAAGCTGGTGATTTCGCACCAGTTGCTCCATGCCGCCATTTCGCGTGGGGCAAACCTGTGATTTCCCCACCGCAGTGTAAACCTGAAAAAAAACAGATTTACACTGCGGCGGGCCAAATTGCAGTTTGCCCCGTGCGAAATGGCAGCATGGAGCAACTGGTGCGAAATCGCCAGCTTGCTCCGCCCAGAAACAGAAGCCTGCCCCAGAGAAAGGTGAGTGCGGAATCAGCCAAAGGAAGTCACCTGACTAGCTGACCAATAGCTTAAACGAACAGACAGTCCTTTCCCGGGCTTTGTCTTCATTGGCACACAACCAAGGTCCTCTTCCTAGGTCAGGTAGACAATAAAGTAACAGGTAAACATATTTGACCCTATAATGACTGGAACTTAGATCATTGCAAAAGACATGCAGGACAGGTACAAAATTCCAACAGTTCAACTCCCTCCCCCACCCCACCCCCCAAAAAATCTCCTGGTATTTCCAACTCAGAGCTGACAACCCTAGTGGGGGCATGGCCTCCCACCCCCAGCCTGGTCCCGGCATTTAGCAAACACTGCTTTTAGCCCCCCCTCACTGTCATTTCACAGCTCGGTCTCTGGGTCACAGCCCAAACTCTGGATAGACTGGGAGGCATTTATACCACCTTCCAGAGCTCAGTTCTGAACGTTTGCACTGGCAACCACAATGCTCCATCTCGTTTTCATCAACCCCTTCGGCCTTGTTTTGCTATCTTCTTATCTATTTTATTTACTATTTATTTGCTGTGTTTCTCAATTGGGTTTTCAGTCCGGGTGGGAAGGAGAAGGGAAAAGGCAATCAAGGAGGCTCAGGTACCACTGCTGGAGATGGTTGTGGGATGGGAAGAGCCACATCTATCTATAAGAACATAAGAGAAGCAATCTTGAATCATGTCATACAGTGGCCCCCCCAAAAAAACAAGTGCCATCAGGAGGTCCAGGACACTAGAAGTCCTCCCACTGTGCCTCCCCCCAAGCACCAAGAATACAGAGCATCACTGCCCCAGACAGAGAGTTCCAACAATACGCTGATGGACTTCTGCTCCATATGTTTAGCCAATCCCCTCTTGAAGCCGTCTATGCTTGTAGCCGCCACCACCTCCTGTGGCAGTGAATTCTATGTGTTAATCACCCTTTGGGTGAAGAAGTACTTCCTTTTATCCGTTTTAACCTGACTGCACAGCAATTTCATTGAATCTCCACAAGTTCTCGTATTGTGAGAAAGGGAGAAAAGTACTTCTTTCCCTACCTTCTCTATCCCATGCATAATGCTGTAAACCTCAATCATGTCACCTCTCAGTCAACATTTCTCCATTTTTCTCTCCTTCTTCCTTCCTTCCTTCCTTCCTTCCTTCCTTCCTTCCTTCCTTCCTTCCTTCCTTCCTTCCTTCCTTCCTTCCTTCCTTCCTTCCTTCCTTCCTTCCTTCTTCTTCCTTCTTTCCTTTCTTTCTTTCTTCTTCTTTCTTTCTTTCTTTCTTTCTTTCTTCTTTCTTTCTTTCTTTCTTTCTTTCTTTCTTTCTTTCTTTCTTTCTTTCTTTCTCTCTCTCTCTCTCTCTCTCTCTCTCTCTCAGAAAGGCAGAATCTGCTCAATTAACCCCTACACCAAACTGGCTCTCAGTGAAGATGAAGAATCACCAGCAACCTTTCAGTCACAAATTAAAGTTAATTATTGACAGGACCCCCTTTTTTGTTAATAGGTGAAGTTTCTCAGGAGAGAGACCCCGATGCCAACAAAATGCCAGGACGGTGCGATTGCTATTTATTGTGTCATTCCACAGGAACTTTTTTTTTTAAAAAAATTCCAAAGTAATTTTTCCCCCTACAGAAATATTTACTTCCCCACACTCTGTGGCGTCAACAGTGCCGAGAAAGGTGATTGCTGTTGAAACAGTTCCAGGCACTTTGGCTGGGCTCCCTGGTGGCAATCATGTGTCATTTCTAACTATTCGAGGCTTGAAAATTCCAGAACATCCGCTGGACCCCTCCCCCGCCTGACAGCTGAAGGAGCAAAGACCCTTATTAGTTTGGAAGTAGAGCTGAATGCGACAATTAGGAAGGACATCTCACGACAGCATCTTCATGCTTCAGTCACTCGGAACACCAAGACGCACCTTTGCAGAGTGAAGACGTTTTGCATGCCAGCTGGCTCCGAGCCTCCAAGTCCAAGAGGGTAGGGATGGACTTGCTGGAGAACCAGTTTGGTGTAGTGGTGAAGTGCGCGGACTCTTATCTGGAAGAACCGGGTTTGATTCCCCACTCCTCCACTTGCAGCTGCTAGCATGGCCTTGGTCAGCCATAGCTCTGGCAGAGTTGTCCTTGAAAGGGCAGCTGCTGCAAAAAGCTCTCTCAGCCCCACCTACCTCACAGAGAGCCAGTTTGGTGTAGTGGTTAAGTGTGCGGATTCTTATCTGGGAGAACCGGGTTTGATTCCCCACTCCTCCACTTGCAGCTGCTGGAATGGCCTTGGGTCAGCCATAGCTCTCATAGAGAGCCAGTTTGGTGTAGTGGTTAAGTGAGTGAACTCTTATCTGGGAGAACCGGGTTTGATTCCCCACTCCTCCACTTGCAGCTGCTCAAATGGCCTTGGTCAGCCAGAGCTCTCGCAGGAGTTGTCCTTGAAAGGTCAGCTTCTGTCAGAGCTCTCTCAGCCCCACCCACCTCACAGGGTGTCTGTTGTGGGGGGAGAAGATATAGGAGATGGTAAGCCGTTCTGAGTCTCTGATTCAGAGAGAAGGGCGGAGTATAAATCTGCAATTGTCTTCTTCTTCTTCTTGACCAGATTGAGATCCAGCTCGTTCTGTCGCCACGAGTGCCAGCCAGATCCTCTCAGCATCTCCTGAGCAGCACATCCCACTGATGGCGTTTCCCAGGGCATACACCGAGGCATCCTTCCAGCTGTGCAGAAGAAAATGGAAAGCAGCGAGACAATAGTGGCCTTAGGGGTCCCATTTTTCACACGGGCAAAATGCAATCGAAATGGGGGCGTAGAGTCCAACCACCGGGGATGAGAAATTCACTAGGCTCCCTGCCAAGTGCTGCCAGAGCCCACAGGCTGTGAGACAGGCAGTCTTGGCCAAGTCAGGGAGAAGCATATTGCTGACAAGATGAATAAGCTCTTGTGCAGGGACTGAGGGAAGCTCCTAGCAGTGCCCCTGCCAAGAAGTAAGATGGGGGAAAGGGAAGTTAAGGGAGGGACCATGGCTTGGTGGCAGAGCATCCACTCAGCATGCAGAAAGTCCCAGGTTCAATCCCCAGCACTCCAGTTGAAAGCATCAGGCTCAGGTGATGGGCAAGGCCTCTGCCTGAGACCTCGGAGAGCTGCTGGCAGGCTGAGCAGCTACCAGGGGGTGTTTTGTAGAAAAAACGGGTGGTGGAGCTCATCCAGGGATTGTTACACAGCTGCACCTGCTATTCAATGAACAAGGCAGGTAGGAGGAGGGGGGAACCATCAGAAAGGTTCAGGAGCTGGGCTCCTGTGAGCGGGGCCGGCGGGTGGGAGTCGGCAAACTAGGCAATGGCTTAGGGCACCGGCTCCCATGGGGCGCCTCTGCCCTCCTCCCTCCGCTTGCCCTGCTCTCCCCGTGCCCCCCCCCCCGGAGCCTAGGCTGGTCCTTACCAGCTTCAGTGGCTGTGCTGCGGCTTCTAAGCCTTTGAAGATCCAGTGAGAGGAGAGTTTGTTCCCCCTCGCTTTGGGTTCCAGGAAGGAGGGGGAGCAAACTCTCCTCCTGCGGGCCCTTCAAAGGCTTAGAAGCCGCAGCGCAGCCATTGAAGCTGGTAAGGACCAGCGGTGAGGGGGGGGGGGGAGGAGAGTGCGGCCGTGACGGAGGGAGGGAAGGTGGGGGGGGCGATGGAGTGACAGATCAGCAAAGCAGTGCCGCAAAGAGAAGGTGGGGGGGTGCCCGGCTCTCTCCCGCCCTTGCACACAGTCTGATGACATCATCATGACATAATTGGGCCGCGCACTATGTGCATGCAAAAATTAAAAAAAAAAAAGAGAGGTGGGGGCGGGGGGCAGATTTCGGCCTGGGACGCTGGAAACATCCGCACCGGGCCTGCCTGTGAGCACCTAAATCACCACACTGCGTATCCAAACAATAAAGGATTTATAAATCCAAATTTGAAAAGTCTCTTCCTATTTTCCAAAGACACAGTGCAAAAATTTCCAAAGGGGGTGAATTCACAATTCTAACCAATTCTTTCACCAGTGTCCCATACAGTTTTAACGGGGAAGTTCCCCGCTGAAACTTTCATTTAGAGCATAAGTTCATAGTTCTTCTCGTTGTGGCAAATCCAAATCCTCTAATAACGGCTCCAAAAGCTCCAGTCTTCTCCTCAGGTGCCTGTCGACTTTATGGGTCGCGTTTCACAGAGATGTTTGATCACAGAGCCATTCTGTTTTTAATAAAATGCAACACCACATATTAAACCTAATAAAATACAGACATACACAATGCAAAATACAGCGTGTACAATTAGGCATACCTGTTGTACATTCAATCTTTTGATGTCAAAACTAAGACTTCTTGCATTCACAAAAGGCACAAGATCATAGATCAGGGGTGGGGGACCTTTTTTCTGCCAAGGGGCATATTGATATTTATAACATCATTCGCGGGCCATAAAAATGGTCAACTTAGAAACAGTGCTCCACCAAGGGAGAACGATTCAGGCCTGCAAAATTAATGCAAATAATTGTTTTTCTAGTTGAAGTCATGGGGAGAACCTAATCTGGCACACACACACACACACATACACATAGGCTTCCCAATCCCCAGGTCCCAGAGGGGGATCTCCCAGTTTTACAGGCTTCCCCCCTCCCCCAGCCAGCTGGCCGGCGGGGGAAGCCCCGCCCCCAGAGCCATCATGCACCTCCATGAACGATTCCCATAGGGAATGATGGGGAATTGAGCCGCTGGTATCGGGGGCTCTGGGGGGGGGCTGTTTTTTGAGATAGATGCACCAAATTTTCAGTATAGCATCTAGTGCCTCTCCCCAAAATACCTCCCAAGTTTCAAAAAGATTGGACCAGGGGGTCCAATTCTATGAGCCCCAAAAGAAGGCTCTATCCTTCATTATTTCCATGAAAGGAAGGCATTTAAAAAGATGTGCAGTCCCTTTAAACGTGATGGCCAGAACTCTCTTGGAGTTCAATTATGCTTGTCACAACCTTGATCTTGGCTCCGCCCCAATGTCTGCTGACTCCACCCCCGAAGTCTCCTGGCTCCACCCCCAAAGTCCCCAGATATTTCTTGAATTGGACTTGGCAACCCTACATACACACCGTCTGCCACCCTAGGCAAATGCATAGAAAAAGCCCAGTAGGAACTCTGTAGCATATTAGACCGCATCCCCTAATATTAACATATTTGGTCACATACTCATTAGCATATTAGGCTACACCCTCTGGGATAATCAAGTGCAAACTGAACGGTGAGAGTAACTTTTCCAAGCCCTGCAGCAATTCTGGCTGGCCAGCCAGGCCCCGGGGAGGCTGCTGCATAGTACATCTGGGCCCTGTGATCCCTGCCTGGCCCTGGGGAGGCTGCTGCACAGCGCAGCTGGGCCCCATGATCCTCGCTGGCCAGCCAGGCCCTAGGGAGGCTGCCACATGGCTCAATTCAGCCCAGCAATCCCCGAGGGCTGCACCAAGTGTCCTTGAGGGCTGCATATGGCCCCTCAAGATGGAGGTTCCCCGCCCCTGTCATAGATCATCATTCTCAAACCTCCACTATTTAAAGAATGTTGCATGCATATTATCTCTTTAAAGGCTTGACTTGCCAAGCGTTGGGACTTTGTAAAAAATGTTTGGAACATTGGTGAAAGAATTGGTTAGATATTTGTATCATGGTATTCGCCCCCTTAGGAAATTTATGTACTGTGTATAAGGTATCTTTGGAAAATAGGAAGAGACTTTTCAAATTTGGATTGATAAATTCTTTATCGTTTGGATACACAGTGGTGTTGTTTTTGGTCTGTAATATGTTGTGTTGCCACTTTGTTTGTCACCTGCTGTGACAGCTGCTGTGAGAATCCTCTCAGCTCCACCCACCTCACAGGGCGTCTGTTGTGGGGGAGGAAGATATAGGAGACTGTGAGCCGCTCTGAGACTCTGAGATTCGGAGTGGAGGATGGGATATAAATCCAATATCTTCATCTTCTTCTTCACCTGTTTGAATTCAAGGCCTGGCAGCTGCTATTGACCTCAGTGGACCAAAGGTCTGATTCAGGATAAAGCAGCTTCAGGAGCTCTTTGCATACGCCCATCTTCAGAGATTTTAAGCGGCTCCCCACGGAGGCCATTTTGAAGGGAAGAAAGGCCAAGCGCCCTCACTGGATAGCAGCCGTTGGCAGAAGTCATCGGTCTGCTCCAGAGAGATTTGGTGAAGTGACCAGGCAAATATGCGAAGGCAGGAAAACAACAGCAACAAACACGTTAATCATCAGTGTGACGCTTTTTCCAATTACAAAACTAATTAGTTATTGCAAAGCAAATTAACTTTGGAGGAAAGTGTAATGAATTGTTATATCTTTAAACAGTGTTCAGTAAGGTGTCTGCCAATGCGCACAGTTCGCAGAATAGTTCTCCTTTTTGGCCTTTTTACACTGGAACACCGGGGGCCGTCCGTCATTTGATTTAAAAATGCAGGTAAGTTATCAAAAAACCAAAGCAACTCTTTTAAAAAGACATCTTGGCGGGGTTGCCCGTCCTTTTATCAGGGGCAGCCTTGCTCCGCTGTTTTCTGGGGGCCCTTCGCCCTCCCGCTGGCTGCAGCTACCAAAGGACATCTGGATGAAGCGGGAAAGGGAAGTTCCCCCCATGGAGAGGCATGCTGGGCTTCGTGGCATATCTGGCCATCTCTGACCATGAGGAGAAAAGGGGGCTGCTGCCCCAAGGCAAAACCAAGGTGAAGAAACAAATCGGTGCAGAAGGAAACAGAACCTTTCATCATTGTACAGCCCCTACCCATTTTGTGTGCAGCTTCATCTGGGGGAACCTGAACAATTGTAAAAGCTTCCATTTCCATTGGAGAGTCAGTTTGGTGTGGTGGTTAAGTGCGCGGACTCTTATCTGGGAGAACCGGGTTTGATTCCCCACTCCTCCACTTGCAGCTGCTGGGATGGCCTTGGGTCAGCCATAGCTCTGGCAGAGGTTGTCCTTGAAAGGGCAGCTGCTGTGAGAGCCCTCTCCAGCCCCACCCACCTCACAGGGTGTCTGTTGTGGGGAGGAAGATAAAAGAGATTGTGAGCTGCTCTGAGTCTCTGATTCAGAGAGAAGGGCAGGGTATAAATCTGCAATTCTTCTTCTTCTTAAGTGTACAGACTCTTATCTGGGAGAACTGGGTTTGATTCCCCACTCCTCCCCTTGCACCTGCTGGAATGGCCTTGGGTCAGCCAGAGCTCTGGCAGAAGTTGTCCTTGAAAGGGCAGCTGCTGTGAGAGCCCTCTCCAGCCCCACCCACCTCACATAAGAACATAAGAGAAGCCATGTTGGATCAGGCCAATGGCCCATCCAGTCCAACACTCTGTGTCACACAGTGGCAAAATTTTTATATATACACACACACTGTGGCTAATAGCCACTGATGGACCTCTGCTCCATATTTTTATCTAAACCCCTCTTGAAGGTGGCTATGTTTGTGGCAGTGAATTCCACATGTTAATCACCCTTGGGTGAAGAAGTACTTCCTTTTATCCATTTTAACCTGTCTGCTCAGCAATTTCATCGAATGCCCACGAGTTCTTGTATTGTGAGAAAGGGAGAAAGTACTTCTTTCTCTACTTTCTCCATCACATGCATTATCTTGTAAACCTCTATCATTTAATCTGGGAGGCCAGATTAAAGACCACCCGGGATCGGGCCTTCTCCGTTGCGGCCCCACTACTCTGGAACCAACTCCCGGAGGAGGTACGGGCCCTGCGATGTGTAAATCAATTTCGCAGGGCCTGTAAGACATACCTCTTCAGAATAGCCTTCGCCCATGCTGAGCTAAGATAACGTCGCTGTGTATGTTTCTTCTCTTCTATTGAATTTAAGATCTATTTAGCACCTTAATGTTAATTTAAATGTAACTGTACACTGATTAAGATAATTTTATTGTTTTATATGATTTTATTATATTGTATTGCACTTACATGTTGTGAGCCGTTCTGAGCCTGCTTGTGCGGGGAGGGCGGGATACAAATAAAAAGTTATTATATATTATTATTATTATCATGTCACCCCGCTGTCGATGTTTCTCCAAGCTAAAGAGTCCAAGCGTTTCAACCTTTCTCCATAGGGAAAGTGTTCCAGCCCTTTAATCATTCTAGTTGCCCTTTTCTGGACTTTCTCCAATGCTATAATATCCTTTTTGAGGTGCGGCGACCAGAACTGCACACAGTACTCCAAATGAGACCGCACCATCGATTTATACAGGGGCATTATGATACTGGCTGATTTTTTTTCAATTCCCTTCCTAATAATTCCCAGCATGGCGTTGGCCTTTTTTATTGCAAACACACACCGTCTTGACATTTTCAGTGAGTTCTCTACCACGACCCCAAGATCTCTCTCTTGGTCAGTCTCTGCCAGTTCACACCCCAGCAACTTGTATTTGTAGCTGGGATTCTTGGCCCCAATGTGCATTACTTTGCACTTGGCCACAGTGAACCGCATCTGCCACGTTGACGCCCACTCACCCAGCCTCAACAGATCCCTTTGGAGTTCCTCACAATCCTCTCTGGTTCTCACACTGGCTCTTGTTCAGTCCTTGGCATCTCCGCTTAAAGATGACCAGGCAGTAGGTGATGGGAAAGACCTTTCTCTGCCTAAGATCCTGGGCATGTGCTGTCACCAGATGATACTGGCCTTGGTGGACTAAGGTTCAGCGTAAGGCAGATTCATGCGCATGAGCATTGAAGGCCCCTCAGGGGCATGGTCTCTAACACCCCTTCCCCAGCCACTGCCAGCATGAAAGGGGATAAATATCTTCTCTGCCATCACATCGAGCAATCATTTAAATTTCTGTTTTTGTTAACGGGATGTCACAATTCATGCATCAAACAAAGTGGACGTCGGCTCGTAAAAACGTCTGCCATGATCAATTTGCTCATTTCTTAAAGGTGCCCCAAGACGCTTCGTCATTCGGGCTGCAATGGACTAACGCGACCGCTCCTCTGGAATCTGTTTTTATTACGGATGTGATGGCAATAATGGCGCGCTGGTGCCAAATACATGACAATATGTCGAGCGCTCCAGAGACGGCGCCACTCAGAAGGGGGTGAGAGCAAAGCCTTCTTCGGAAATTTCCTGGGCCTTTTTCCCCCCAGTTCAAGCCAGAATATTAACGCCGTTTTTAAAGCACTCTTTTGCATCCCATCTCTATAGCGATTCTTAAGAGGAAAAATACGATGCCATTAAAAGAGAAATAATGCCCATCGCTTTCCCCCCTTGCCACTCCTGCCTGCCCATCCCCAATTCCCATCATAGGGCCGCTTAAAGGACCTTTGATATAATACCCCCGAACGGCTCCTGAATCAATCTGCAGCGGAGAGGAGTCAATACAGCCAGCAGACACAATGCATCACGTTTGACTGGTGGGCAAAGCTGTGACGGGGGCAATAAAGATGCAAAGTGGGAGAATAGATTCCATGCAGAGAAACAAATTCCAAGCTCGCCCTTGCACGGAGCTCTCGCTTTTTCTAGCTGCCGTTTTTACTTGGGAGCTGCTGGGAAGTTCAAAGCTGCATCAACAGCCTGCTGTCAGGGCTACATTAACAATTAGGCCAAGTAGGCACTGACCTATGGGTCCCCATGCCTTCAGGGGCCCCGAGCCAGCTCCCCCACTATTTCCCCTCTGCTTGCGGCCCTCCCAGCTGCAGGCATAGCCGGCAACTGAGCTGCTCTTTACCCGACTTGCCTGGTGCAGCTGCTGGTGGCGTCGCCAAGTTTGCCTCTCTCTGCCTCTCCCCCGCAGTGTTGTCAAAGGGGCTTTTGAGAAGGGGCCTGCAGGCTGAAGCGGGCGCTGCAGGTCATGGTGGTGGTGCTCTGACTCTGAGATAATTTGTGAGGGGGCCTTCAAGATTCTGTATGCCTAGGGGCCTCCGCAGTTTGGTGTAGGGAGCCCGTTTGGTGTCGTGGTGAAGTGCGTGGACTCTCATCTAGGAGAACTGGGTTCGATTCCCCACTCCTCCACTTGCACCTGCTGGAATGGTCTTGGGTCAGCCATAACTCTCGCAGAGTTGTCCTTGAAAGGGCAGCTTCTGAGGGAGCTCTCTCAGCCGCACCCACCTCACAGGGTGTCTGTTGTGGGGGGAGAAGATATAGGAGATTGTAAGCCACTCTGAGTCTCTGATTCAGAGAGAAGGGCAGGGTATAAATCTGCAATTCTTCTTCTTCTCCTCCTCCTCCTCCTCCTCCTCCTCCTTCTTCTTCTTCTTCTTCTTCTTCTTCTTCTTCTTCTTCTTCTTCTTCTTCTTCTTCTTCTTCTTCTTCTTCTTCTTCTTCTTCTTCTTCTTCTTCTTCTCAGTGTTTAATCCAGCACTGCCTGCTCTCTGCAAGGTGAAGCTTCTGCATTGCTGTCCTCTGGACACAGCTACCCTCAAGACAGGCTGTCTCTGAGCAGATTGTGAAGTCCAGTTGTGATGACTCCCCCCCTCCCCAGGGAAGAAGCATAGGAGATGGAGACAAAGAAAGGGTGACAGAAGTAGGGGTGGTGAGATTCGAGGCAAACTATTTTCCATCTAGATAGATCCAGGTGGGCAGCCATGTTGGTCAGAAGTAGTAGAACAGATTTTGAGTCCGGCGGCACCTTTAAGACCAGGGGTGGCCAAACATGAACGAATACTATGCACGTCTTTATTAAAACTCTTGACACTTCTTTTGCACAGAAAGATAAAATACATATATATGCACTTTACAACACAACCCACATACATAATATATTCACTTTACAACACAATGGAAGGAGTTTTTTAAAAAAGCTGGGGATAACAGTCCCCATAAAACCAACATAGGGAAAGGTTAGGGAATTAATTTTCGGCATCAGTGGGAGAAGGAAACACATACGTACCATATCAGTCACTGACCACTTGCATCATTATGCATCACCTGGGGCTCTCTTTACAGTCTCCTTACAGTCAAAAAGCCAACAAGCCACCCACTGCCCAAAATCACATCAGAAGTGGAGAAAAAGTGGTGCAGGCTTCTCCGGGGTTAATGAGGGCTGCTGGGGGCATGGCAAAGCCCCTGGTGGCTGGCCAGCTGCCTGCTTTCCTAATCCAGGGATTGTTATGCAGCTGCACCTACTATTCAATTGGCAAGGTAGGTGGGGAGGAAGAGGGGGAACCCTCGGAAAGGTTCAGGAGCTGTGCTCCTGGGAGCTCCTGCTGAATCTGAGGCCTGACTATTAGTATTTAGGGGGATTGTTCAATCAGTCTGCATGCCCATTGTGCCAACTTGGTTATATATTTTATATTATTATATGCTTCCTGTGTGTAACTCTGCCATGCAACAAAGTCTGCCATGCAACAAATAAAACAAATAAAAATAAGATTAGGTTCCAGGAGCAACTTAGAGACCAAAAGGTGTTCCAGGGTTTAAGCTTTCGAGGGCTGAAGCTCCTTTCCTCAAACACAGAATTAGGGAGGCAACCAAATTTTGCAGATTTGCAGGATAATCAAATATCCCTGTTCTGATTTTGCTGCTCCCATGTTTGATTCAAACCTTTGCATTTTAATG
The DNA here is from genome assembly GCF_032191835.1 of Heteronotia binoei. NCBI lineage: Eukaryota > Metazoa > Chordata > Lepidosauria > Squamata > Gekkonidae > Heteronotia > Heteronotia binoei. The sequence goes on from NC_083234.1 coordinate 4,211,150, forward strand.
TTCATGCTATTTCCTGGAAACATTTTCTTCCCTGCCAAAGATACCTGCCTTTTAAGCAGCGTTTGTGCCTTCGTGACCCAGCGGTCTAGTCAGGCGGGCAGCCATGTTGGTGTGAAGCAACAGCACAAAGCTGGAGCCCAACAGGCACTTTTAAGACCAACAAAGTTCAATTCAAGCTGCAAGCTTTCGTGTGCAGGCATGCTTCTTTAGGCACGTTGAAGTGGAAGTCACCAGCCCTTACAAAAAGGTAGAGGGTGTGCAGTAGATCAGCATACAGCATAATAGAAGATGTTTAACAGATCCAAGAACCAAACAGGAATAACAACCTTGGTTTATATGGCCACCATTTGTTTGGATATAATTTTGGGGGGAAACATAGTGAAGCCAATAAATCTATCAAATCACCCCACATTAAAGAAAAGGATACTGTTAGTTGCCTCCATACTTGAGAGGAAACCGAAGGAGCATAATAAGAGGGTTTCAGTTAATTACTCTCCGCATTCCACAATTAAGAATGAAATAGAATACATTTACACTGGGCTTTTTTTGTAGCAGGAACTCCTTTGCATATTAGGCCACACACCCCTGTAGTCAATCTTCCTGGAGCTTCCAGTAGGCCCTGTACTAAGAACCTTGTAAGCTCTTGGAGGATTGGCTACATCAGGGGTGCTTAACCTAATATGCAAAGGAGTTCCTGCTACAAAAAAAGTCCAGTGTAAATGTATCCTATTTCCTTCTTAATTGTGGAATGTGGAGAGTAATTAATTGAAACCCTCTTATTATGCTCCATCGGTTTCCTCTCAAGTATGGAGGCAACTAACAGTATCCTTTTCTTTAATGTGGGGTGATTGGTTGTGCGGTGTTATGTTCCCTCTGTCACCAGACCTGAGAAATACATTCCAATTTACCATTCCAAACCACACCACCTTCTACTATTTATTGCATCACATCACAATCACACTTGCAATCTACAATTCCAAATAAGAAATACACTAAAAGAAAGAGGCTGTGTAGCCCTTCTTGGTGAAAATACAGATGTAAGGACTGAATGAGATTAGCATTCTGTAGTGAGATATGAAACCTGTTAAGTCCTGAGGGGTTGTTCCAAATATTGTAATAACTCATAATTCAGCAGTATCCCTTTCCAGTCTGTTCCTAAAGTTCCTTTGCAATAAACCAGCTACTCACTCACTGAATGTCTGGAAAGTTGACGTGTTCTCCTACAGGTTTCTTAGTCATAAGAACATAAGAGAAGCCATGTTAGATCAGGCCAATGGCCCATCCAGTCCAACACTCTGTGTCACACAGTGGGAAAAAATTTTTTTATATCTAAACCCCTCTTGAAGGTGGCTATGCTTGTGGCCGCCACCACCTCCTGTGGCAGTGAATTCCAAGTGTTAATCACCCTTTGGGTGAAGAAGGACTTCCTTTTCTCCGTTTTAACCTGACTGCTCTTTCATTGAATGCCCACGAGTTCTTGTATTGTGAGAAAGGGCGAAAAGTACTTCTTTCTCTACTTTCTCCATCCCATGCATAATCTTGTAAACCTCTATCATGTCACCCCGCAGTCGACGTTTCTCCAAGCTAGAGTCCCAAGCGTTTCAACCTTTCTTCATAGTCTTGTGATTCTTAATGTCAGGATAGTGTCCAGTTATCATTTGGCATTGGGTTTGCCCTGTTTGCCCTGTGTAGAGAACAAATGGGCATTGTTAGTATTGAATGGCATAGACAACAATAGGAGATTAAATATATTATGTTTTTTCCAGGGCATTTTTTTTGAGCAGGAATGCACAGGAACGCAGTTCCAGCTGGCTTGGTGTCAAGGGGTGTGGCCTCACACAAAAAAGCCCTGTGCCAAACAATGGTGCTATCAGGGGTGTGTGGCCTAATGTGCAAATGAGTTCCTGCTGGGCTTTTCCTACCCAAAAAGCCCTGCTTTTTTTCTAATTTGAATTTGCTTGCAAATGCTTGCATTTATTTTTACTTTGCAGCTTTCCCAGTTGTAAAGCTTGATGGATTGGAAGGGGGGGTGGGGGGGGGAATCCAGCTTCAGGAGGGGACCCAAAGTGTAAAACCATGGGGCAGAGCAGGTTGGTCTGTATGAAAGCAACGGGACAGATTCTGGGTTTCAGGCCTGGAGCGGTTGCAGAATTATATGCACAGGTCCCAAAGCCGAAAGTGACTTATAAAACCTCTGAAGCTGCTTCCCGGTGAATTATTCAGTCTTCCTCTGACAAGGGGCCAGGAGTGCGCAGAAGCGGCGAGAGCAGACGGTGTGGTCGGAGACGGCTGTGCGTCATGCCTCCCCTGTCCAGCCGCTCATCTCCTCAACTCCTGCTGGGTCTTTAACGTGCGACGGCATCTGATGCTGAGCTGAAGGAATGCAGTAATTGCCTTTTATTCATTTTGATAGCATCATGAAACATTAAAATCGGATTTGATGGGTCACATGGGAGCATCCTTCATGAGTGACTTGGCATGCGTGCCGAGTGCGGGATGGTGCATGCGAGAAGGCTCCCGTCCCCACCCTCGCGCGGCTGGCAGAAAGCATTATTAAAAGAAACTAATCATTCCCCCCCCCCCCCAAAAAAAGTACAAATAACCTAGTTATCTGGTGAGCCTAATGGCCTTATTTTTCCATTCTGCAGCGTAATGAGTAGCGTCTGAGCTGCTTGAATCCGTCTCTCCAAGAGTCTAATTGTTTTTAAATGTCTTTCCTAACCACTTCACATTGAGACCATAAATCTGGTTTTCGGGTAACTGAGAGCCGCCGTTTGGCGCTCCCATTTTATGATGACACATTTTGGTGTTAATTAAAAAATACACTTTGGAAGATACAATCCTTCCGCCTTCCACCGCTGAACCCTCTGCCAGGCCAGGGCCAAGTGGCCACCTCCTCTCTCAGCAAGGCCGGAGCGCCGTGCTTGTCTTCCGGGCTGCTAACAAGGGCAGCCCCTAACCAGATGCCTGGAGACCGGCTTGCTGCTCTGATCTGTCGGCCTTATTATCTCCAAGAGCTCTGTAAAGGTTTGGCTGCCACAGTCACTGTCCGCGCCCCAACAATTGGCTTCCGTTCTCGGTCACTCTGTCATTATTAGGATGACAGAGAAGGCTGCTGTCTTTAATGGGGCTCCCTGGCCAGACTCCGGAGTCCCTTGAACTTCCCCATCCTTTCTAGCAATGCCTCCCCTTTCTAAAAAGGCCTGACTTGCCAAGCGCAAGGATTTTGTAGCCTCCTCATTGAATCCAGTTCACGCTGTGCAAAAGGCTGGCTCTTTTCTCTTTCTTTTAGTCTTCTATTTAGTCCCCCTTTCCCCCTAGGTATGTAGACAGGGGTGGACTTAAAGGTGGTCAACTGGTTGTGGGGCCAGGATCTGCCCTAGAGTTCTCCATTTGTAGGGTGTATGAGTATTTCATTGAAACACAGAGATATGCAAAAAGGCTCTACTCTCCAAATCTCCTGGAATTTCCTGACCCCAAATTGCAAGCTCTAATTCCTCTCAGCTTGGTGTAGTGGTGAAGTGCCCGGACCCTTATCTGGGAGAACCGAGTTTGATTCCCCACTCCTCTACTTGCAGCTGCTGGAATGGCCTTGGGTCAGCCAGAGATCTCTTATCTGGGAGAACCGGGTTTGATTCCCCACTCCTCCACCTGCAGCTGCTGGAATGGCCTTGGGTCAGCCAGAGCTCTCTTATCTGGGAGAACCTGGTTTGATTCCCCACTCCTCCACTTGCAGCTGCTGGAATGGCCTTGGGTCAGCCAGAACTCTCTTATCTGGGAGAACCGGGTTTGATTCCCCACTCCTCCACCTGCAGCTGCTGGAATGGCCTTGGGTCAGCCAGAGCTCTCTTATCTGGAAGAACCGGGTTTGATTCCCCACTCCTCCACTTGCAGCTGCTGGAATGACCCTGGGTCAGCCAGAGCTCTCTTATCTGGGAGAACCGGGTTTGATTCCCCACTCCTCCACTTGCAGCTGCTGGAATGGCCTTGGGTCAGCCAGAACTCTCTTATCTGGAAGAACCGGCTTTGATTCCCCACTCCTCCACTTGCAGCTGCTGGAATGGCCTTGGGTCAGCCAGAGCTCTCTTATCTGGAAGAACCGGCTTTGATTCCCCACTCCTCCACTTGCACCTGCTGGAATGGCCTTGGGTCAGCCAGAGCTCTCTTATCTGGAAGAACCGGCTTTGATTCCCCACTCCTTCGCTTGCAGCTGCTGGAATGGCCTTGGGTCAGCCAGAGCTCCCTAATCTGGGAGAACCGGCTTTGATTCCCCACTCCTCCACTTGCAGCTGCTGGAATGGCCTTGGGTCAGCCAGAACTCTCTTATCTGGAAGAACCGGCTTTGATTCCCCACTCCTCCACTTGCAGCTGCTGGAATGGCCTTGGGTCAGCCAGAGCTCTCTTATCTGGGAGAACCGGCTTTGATTCCCCACTCCTCCACTTGCAGCTGCTGGAATGGCCTTGGGTCAGGCAGAGCTCTCTTATCTGGGAGAACCGGTTTTGATTCCCCTCTCCTCCACTTGCAGCTGCTGGAATGGCCTTGGGTCAGCCATCGCTCTCTTATCTGGAAGAACCAGGTTTGATTCCCCACTCCTCCACTTGCAGCTGCTGGAATGGCCTTGGGTCAGCCAGAGCTCTCTTATCTGGGAGAACCGGCTTTGATTCCCCACTCCTCTACTTGCAGCTGTTGGAATGGCCTTGAGTCAGCCATAGATCTATCAGAAGTTGTCCTTGAAAGGGCAGCTTCTGAGAAAGCTCTCTCAGCCCCACCCAGCTCACAGGGTATCTGTTGTGGGGGAGGAAGGTAAAGGAGATTGTGAGCCACTCTGAGATTCAGAGTATAGGGTAGGATATAAATCCAATATCATCTTCTTCTTAGGTGCAAGGATTCTTATCTGGGAGAACCGGGTTGGATTCCCTGCTCCTCCACTTGCAGCTGCTGGAATGGCCTTGGGTCAGCCGTAGGTCTGGCAGAGTTCTCCATGAAAGGGCAGCTCCTGTGAGAGCCCTCTCAGTCCCACCCACCTCACAGGGTGTTTGCTGTGGGGGAGGAAGATAAAGGAGATTGTGAGCTGCTCTGAGACTCTGAGATACAGAGTGAAGGGCAGGATATAAATCCAATATCATCATCACCAGAGGGTGGGGCTGCAGGGGGTCCTATCACAGGGCTGAAGGGATGGAGGTGCAGCTCATAAGAACATAAGAGAAGCCATGTTGAATCAGGCCAATGGCCCATCCAGTCCAACACTCTGTGTCACACAGTGGCCAATTTTTTTTATCTATCTATCTATCTATCTATCTATCTATCTATCTATCTATCTATCTATCTATCTATCTATCTATCTATCTATCTATCTATCTATCTATCTATCATCTATACACACACACACACACACACACACACACACTGTGGCTAATAGCCACTGATGGATCTCTGCTCCATATTTTTATCTAAACCCCTCTTGAAGGTGGCCATGCTTGTGGCCGCCACCACCTCCTGTGGCAGTGAATTCCACATGTTAATCACCCAGCTCTGGGTTGGAAGATTGGAGGGGGGCAGAATTTGTGTGGGGTGGGGTTTAGGAAAGGCAGTGCACAATGCTCCAGACCCCACTCTCCAAAGCAACCATTTCCTCCAGGGGAACTGATCAATGTAGTCTGGAGACCAATGGTAATAGGATTTTTTAAATTATTATTATATATTAGATTTCTATTCTGCCCTTTCCTGAAGGCTCAGGGCAGATTACAACAATAAAACAACAAACTGGATATTAAAAAATACATAATAGATAAGATAATAAAATAAAATACTGGCCATTAGTAAATAGTGAAATATAAAGAAGTGGTTAAGTTCCAGGAGGGCCAAAAGAACAAGATCAGGAAAAGGCCTCCCTGAACAATAGTGGCGTGCAAGCCCTGGTCTGGCAAGGCATTCCACCAAGACGGGGCCAAGGCAGAAAAGGCCCTTGTCCTGGTCATAGCAGGGTATAGTATCATTGGGCAGCACCTGGAGGCTGGCAATCCTAACTCTGTGATGGTCAGGCACCCTGAAGCCTGAAGAGAGGTCAGGCCTTGCAAGCCAGCTGTGGATGTGACAAAGCCCTCTTTGCCTGTGAATTCATGTACCACTTCATAGAATCATAGAATCATAGAGTTGGAAGGGACCTCCAGGGTCATCAAGTCCAACCCCCTGCACAAGGAAGGAAACTCACAAACACCTCCCCCTAAATTCACAGGATCTTCATTGCTGTCAGATGGCCATCTAGCCTCTGTTTCAAAACCTCCAAGGAAGGAGAGCCCACCATCTCCCAAGGAAGCCTGTTCCACTGAGGAACTGCTGTAACAGTCAGGAAGTTCTTCCTAATAATAATAATAATAATTTTTTATTTATACCCTGCCCTCCCCGCCGAAGCAGGCTCAGGGCGGCTTACAGGACATGGTATAAACCATGTTATAACAATAAAAACAAGATAATACAGTTAAAATACAATTCATAGGTTAAATATATTAAATAAATAGTCTAAAACCAGTATAACTTAATAGTGCCACAATCTCAGTATGTACAAAGATGGCTTGATGTTACTACCAGGTTCTGTTTTAGAAAGCTAGTTGGAAGAGGGCGGTTTTACAAACCCTACGAAACTGATTGAGAACTGATTCTGGCTAATGTTGAGCCAGAAACTCTTTTGATTTAATTTCAACCCATTGGTTCTGGTCCTACCTTCTGGGGCCACAGAAAACAATTCCGCACCACCCTCTCTAGGACAGCCCTTCCAGTACTTGAAGGTGATCATGTCACTTCCTTTGACAGGCCAGCACCAAACTGAAACGGACCCTGTAAAATAAGTAACAACGAGGAAACATGACAAGCCCTTCGAACACTGCTGGAATCCAGAAACCACCAAAGGAAAAGAGCCCAGCAATTGTTTTTTCACAAGTCGCAACAAAAATGTGCCAGCTTCATCTACACCCTGCGGGAAATGCTTTCCCCAAATACTCAGTTTTGACCTGCCAAAGGCACAGTCGGCAGAGATGAGGCTGGCCACGTGTCAAGATTCCGTGGCTCTTGGTCTCGTGCCTTTGCCTGCTTAGCAGAGCTGCATCTCCTGCCTGCCCCATTTGGTGCCAATGGGGGGGAGACTCCCTGGATGGCTTCTCTCTCCTCTGTTCGGGCTTTCTTTGTTTCCAGGCCAGCTGCCAGAGGAGAAAATGGGCCAGGCTGCATTTTTCCCTGCTCGGCTTTGGGACTTTTTTTATTTTTAAAAACTTTTTAAAAGCATACTTGAATGCAAAGCTTTTGTGCCTTTTTCCACCCGTGGACCCGCCAAGAATGGCTGGACTTCCTGAGGTCTCCTGCATTTCACAGATAATACTATACACAGAAAGAAAGCTCAGGCTACATCCAATCAGCAGGGCACACATGCAAAACCTCACCACTCTGGCCATCAACAACTTTCAGGGGAAAGAGAAAGTTTTCAACTAGGTAGGCAGGTGTGAGTGGGAATTCATAAGAACATAAGAGAAGCCATGTTGGATAAGGCCAATGGCCCATCCAGTCCAACACTCTGTGTCATACAGTGGCAAAAATTTTTATGTATACACACACACTGTGGCTAATAGCCACTGATGGACCTGTGCTCCATATTTTTATCTAAACCCCTCTTGAAGGTGGCTATGCTTGTGGCCGCCGCCACCTCCTGTGGCAGTGAATTCCATATGTTAATCACCCTTTGGGTGAAGAAGTACTTCCTTTTATCCGTTTTAACCTGTCTGCTCAGCAATTTCATCAAATGCCCACGAGTTCTTGTATTGTGAGAAAGGGAGAAAAGTATTTCTTTCTCTACTTTCTCCATCCCATGCATTATCTTGTAAACCTCTATCATGTCACTCCGCAGTCGACGTTTCTCCAAGCTAAAGAGTCCCAAGCGTTTCAACCTTTCTTCATAGGGAAAGTGTTCCAGCCCTTTAAATCATTCTAGTTGCCCTTTTCTGGACTTTCTCCAATGCTATAATATCCTTTTTGAGGTGCGGCGTCCAGAACTGCACACAGTACTCCAAATGAGACCGCACCATCGATTTATACAGGGGCATTATGATACTGGCTGATTTGTTTTCAATTCCCTTCCTACTAATTCCCAGCATGGCGTTGGCCTTTTTTATTGCAAACGCACACTGTCTTGACATTTTCAGTGAGTTATCTACCACGACCCCAAGATCTCTCTCTTGGTCAGTCTCTGAATACCACACAAAAGAAGGAAGGCCTGGCTTCTAGACCAACCTGTTGCCTGCTTCTGGTGGGAGAGGTCCTGCCGATGGGCATGGGTGAGGGATGCCAGCCTCTAGGGGGGACCTGGGGATCTCCTAGAATTACAGCAGATCTCCAGACTACTGATGTCAGTTCCCCTGGAGAAAATGGAAGCTTTGGAGGTGTTTATGTTTGTAGCTCAGTGAGAAGAAGAAGAAGAAGAAGAAGAAGAAGAAGAAGAAGAAGAAGAAGAAGAAGAAGAAGAAGAAGAAGAAGATGATATTGGATTTATATCCCACCCTATACTCTGGATCTCAGAGTCTCAGAGCAGTCACAATCTCCTATATCTTCTCCCTCCACCACAGACATCCTGTGAGGTGGGTGGGGCTGAGAGGGCTATCACAGCAGCTGCCCTTTCAAGGACAGAGACTCAGAGTGGCTTACAATCTCTTATATCTTTCCCCCCCACAACAGACACCCTGCGAGGTGGGTGGGGCTGAGAGGGCTCTCACAGCGGCTGCCCTTTCAAGGGCAGAGACTCAGAGTGGCTCATAATCTCCTTCACCTTCCTCCCCCACAACAGACACCCTGTGAGGTGGGTGGGGCTGGAGAGGGCTCTCACAGCAGCTGCCCTTTCAAGGACAACCTCTGCCAGAGCTATGGCTGACCCAAGGCCATTCCAGGAGCTGCAAGTGGAGGAGTGGGGAATCAAACCCGGTTCTCCCAGGTAAGAGTCCGTGCACTTAACCACTACACCAAACCGGCTCTCAAGATGGTGTAGAAGAGAGGGCCTTCCATTCTCCCTCCAGCCAGTTTGGACCAATCATCAATCTCTGCACAAGCTCACTGAGCACTCTGAATTTTATCTGTGCCATAACTTTCCTCCAATGAAATGTTGACTTAGCCAATAGTAAAACTTTGTCATGTAGATGCTTTTTTGTGACTGTCATGGTTATGACAGTTACCTTGTCTGTATGCCAACATGTGTCATGGTGTCATCCAGGGTACAAAAGGTTCTGACCTCTTTGAGAGGTCGGAGCAGCTTGGTACGCAAGACTCGGCTCCCTGCTTTGTTATGCAATCAACTTATTTGTCTTCTTCCCCCACTGGACTTCGCTTGGTGTCTTATTCATTGGGCAAAAAAGGCATCCAGAGTACATTTGTACCACAGCAGCCTGCTGAGGTCCCTCCCCTCTACAAGCCCCGCCCTCCCCAGACTCCACCCCCAAAATCTTCAGCTACTACCCAACCCAGAGCCGGCAACCCTAAGACGAGAGGAGATGCATTCTGACTCCAATAGTTAACTTCTAGAGATGGTGAAGCAGAACTGAATGGTCATTTCAAAGTGTTCTGTCTTCTTGCCAAGGGCTGGGGTTGCCAACCTCCAGGTGATGACTGGAGACCGAGGGAGGCAAGATTGACATCCACCAGAGAGAGGGCCTTCCCGGTTGCTGCCCCCTGTTGGTGGAACCAGTTGCCGGAGGAAGTTAGGGCCTTGCAGGACCACGCCCAAGACAACACTGTTCCAGCTAGCCTTTGATTGATTCCGAAGTACCGATAGTAAGGAATGATACCTAGTAAATACTGAATGCCGTCAGAAATGAAACGACATCAAGTGATATTAGCACCTGACTGTTTTAATGTTTTAATTTAAATAGGATGTAATTAATGTGTTGAATTAATGTGTTGAAATGTTATTGTGATTTTATTGGTTGTGAGCCGCCCTGAGCCTGCTTTGGTGGGGAGGGTGGGAAATAAAGGGCGTTTTCCCACAGAGCTTACCGCGGAGCAACGTCCCTCTTCACCGCGCAGCGTCTGCGCGGATTTCCCACCAACTGCTTTGCAGAACCAGGAAGAGCCGCGGCTTTTGCGTCGCTAACGTAAACTGGTTTTTAGCGGTTTACATTTGCGACGCAAAAGGCCCGGCACTTCCTGGTTCTGCGGAGCAGTTGGTGGGAAATCCGCGCAGACGCTGTGCGGTGAAGAGGGACGTCGCTCCGCGGTAAGCTCTGCGGGAAAACGCCCACAGTCTAATAAACCATAAACCACCTGCTATTACAACTGATCTCCAGGCAACATAGACCAGTTCCCCTGGACAAAATGGCCACTTTGGCATGTGGACTCTCTGGCATTATGCCCCATGGACATTCCTTCACACCCCAAGCCCCTCCCTTTTCAAACTCCACCCCCCCCCCCAAAAAAAAATCCCCACAGATTTCCCAACCAAGAGCTGGCAACCATGCCCAAGGCCCATCCTTCCGTATTCTGCCTCTTCCTCCCCTGAAATGAAAATAGGGTTGCCAATCCCCAGGTGGGGGCAGGGGATTCCACAGTTTGGAGGCCCCTCCCCCTGCTTCAGGGTCATCAGAAAGCGGGGGGGGGGGATGTCTGCTGGGCAGTCCATTATTCCCTATGGAAACCAATTCCCATAAGGTATAATGGAGAATTGATCCACGGGTATCTGGGGCTCTGTGGAGGGGGGGGGCTTTTTTTGAAGTAGAAACCAGATTTGCTATATAGTGTCCAGTGCCTCTCCCCAAAATACCCTCCAAGTTTCAAAAGGACTGGACCAGAGGGTCCAATTCTATGAGCCCCCAAAGAAAGTGCCCCTATCCTTCATTATTTCCAGTGGAAGGAAGGCATTAGAAAAGTGTGCAGTCCCTCTAAATGTGATAGCCAGAACTCCCTTTGGAGTTCAGTTATGCTGAAGAAGATAGAAGAAGAAGATATTGGATTTATATCCCGCCCTCCACTCCGAAGAGTCTCAGAGCGGCTCACAATCTCCTTTACCTTCCTCCCCCACAAGACACCCTGTGAGGTGGGTGGGGCTGGAGAGGGCTCTCACAGCAGCTGCCCTTTCAAGGACAACCTCTGCTTGAGCTATGGCTGACCCAAGGCCATTCCAGCAGATGCAAGTGGAGGAGTGGGGAATCAAACCCGGTTCTCCCAGATAAGAGTGCACACTTAACCATTACACCAAACTGGCTCTCCCTGGTCTACACCAATGCTGGTCACAACCTTGCTTTTGGCACCACTCCCAATGTCTCCTGGCTCCACCCCCCAAGTCTCCTGGCTCCACCCCCAAAGTCCCCAGATATTTCTTGAATTGGACTTGGCAACCCTAAATGAAAATGAAGTCCGCAGTACATTAAGGAGCGCCAGTCTGAAGCTCAGACACCTGCAAACACCACGTTTTCCTCAACTGCAAATCCCCCAAGAACTCAAAATATAAAGTGCCCTTTCCCACTCCATTTGGACTAGCTCACAGCACCTTCTGCTGCAACTCAGCAGGACATGAATCAGACCTGGCTTCTTCTCAGCAGCCAATTGAATGTTCACCTGTGAGACAAAAAGGGTCTTTAAAGCGATCCTTTCCTTACTGCCCTAGGAAAGTCACATCAACATCAATTCCTGGAAAAGAACAATAGGGGGGAAAGAAAAGAACCATTAGTCATTGTTGAATGAACAGGTAACTTCCACTGGTGTGATCTGCTGAATATTCATGTAGGAGAGTTTTTTGACATTTTGGAACTCAATTATCGGTTGATTAATCAGCCTTTTACCATGTATGATGCTGGGGGTGGAAAGGGAGGTGACTCTAAATCCCTGGGGTTGCTGTGGAAAGTGCTAAGGAGTTACAGCTGACTTATGGTGACCTTTTAGCGTTTTCAAGGCAGAAATAGACTCATAGAATCATAGAGTTGGAAGGGACCTCCAGGTTCATCTAGACCAACCCTCTGTACAATGCAGGAAACTCACAAACACCTCCCCTTAAATTCACAGGATCCTCATTGCTGTCAGATGGCCATCTAGCCTCTGCTTAAAAACCTCCAAGGGAGGAGAGCCCACCACCTCCCAAGGAGGAAGCCTGTTCCACTGAGGAATCCCTCTGACGGTCAGGAAGTTCTTCCTAATGTTGAGCCGGAAACTCTTTTGATTTAATTTCAGCCCATTGGTTCTGGCCCACATTGGGCCGGCGGGGGAATCTCCCCCAACATTGCCAGTGCAATGACATCACCCGGAAGTGACGTCATCGAGCCGGTGACGTTGTGTGCCGGCTGCTCTAGGTTTTCCTCTCTATGGTTTTCCTGGATGCTCTAGTGATTTGGGAGGGCAAACTCTATGGTACAATAGGAGGCCGTGGAGGAGTTGGCAACCCTAACCCTGGTCAATGGGGTGCCAGTGGAGGCGAATGGTCATGGGCCGCCCATGTCTCTTCTTTGGGACCAGAAGGTACAGCTGGCCCAGATCTCCCCAACTGACTCGCAGCTTCCTTGATACAGTTAAGCTTTTAAATGCTAATTTTTCCTCTCCCTCGGACTCATCCAAGCTTTTAGAAAATAATTGGGAGTCTCCCATTCTGCTGACATGAAGATTCTCCACGTCGGCAGAATCCACCTCTTAAAAGCAGCATTTACAGTAGCTGCCAGCTTTAATAAATGAGCGTAATGAAGCCTTACGGTAAAAGGGGAAAGAGGCAGCCATGTTGACCAGCCCCACTCATCCGGCTTCCCCAGCTCTTTGTCCCCATTCCGAAATGAGGGTCTGGCAGACCTACTCAGCCAGGTGCCTTAATTTACTCCATTTTCTGCAGCCCTGGGCTTAATCGCAGTATCACCTGCTGGGTTCCTTGCCTCCCCCCCGCCCCGAGAAAATTGTGCAGTGTGGACTCTGGCTTACGTGAGCGTGCCACGAACAGTCGCTTCATTTAATGTCGCTTCCCACTATTCTCCCGCTCCCCACCAGGTCAGCGAGAGGAGACTGGCTTCTGCACAAGAACGTTGTGGGCAGCAGGACTAAACTCATTTACTCATGAGTAAGTAGGGTCGCCAAGTCCAATTCAAGAAACATCTGGGGGTGGAGCAGGGAGCAAGGTTCTGACAAGCATAACTGAACTCCAATGGGAGTTCTGGCCATCCCATTTAAAGGGACTGCACATCTTTTAAATGCTTTCTCTCCATTGGAAGGATAGGGGTACCTCCTTTGGGGATCATAGAATTAGACCCCCTGATCCAATCCTTTTGAAACCTGGAGGGCATTTTGAGGAGAGGCACTGAACACTATGCTGAAAATCTGGTGCCTCTATCTCAAAAAAGAGCCCTGCCCTCAAGCCCCAGATACCCACAGATCAATTCTCCATTATTCCCTATGGGAATCGGTCTCCATAGGGAATAATGGGGCTGTTCAGACGCACAGCATAATCAGTTGTCACTGCTGTTTCATATCGGATTAAAAGTGGCTGATCAGACAGCAACATCTGCCTCCCGGTATTAACTCGTAGTATCCCCCCCCCCCCAATTCTTCTTGGAACCGGAGTATTTTGTTACCTGCTCCTTTGCAGTGTTTTCTCCCTTTCTCACAATACAAGAACTCGTGGGCATTCGATGAAATTGCTGAGCAGTCGGGTTAGAACAGATAAAAGGAAGTCCTTCTTCACCCAAAGGGTGATTAACATGTGGAATTCACTGCCACAGGAGGTGGTGGTGGCCACAAACATAGCCACCTTCAAGAGGGGTTTAGATAAAAATATGGAGCAGAGGTCCATCAGTGGCTATTAGCCACAGTGTATGTGTATATATATATATATATATAAATTTTTTTTGCCACTGTGTGACACAGAGTGTTGGAATGGATGGGCCATTGGCTTGATCTAACAAGGCTTCTCTTATGTTCTTATGTTTTTTGAGTTCTCCAGTTTCACCTTGTAGTTTCCCTGTCTGGATCGTTCTTGATCAGCTTCCGGATGTCTGAAGGCTGTCCCGGAGCAAAAGGAGCCTCAGACATCTGGTTTACGGTCGCCATTTTTTGTTTACTACTTAGTGATATGCGCATAACTGCATGACCACATAATGTTTTAACCTATGTGCATGCACATATGCACATGTGCATAATGCGCGACTGCGCATGACGCACATAAAAGTGGAGAAAAAACTGCATGATGCCGTCATATGGACGGCAGAAGACGGTTTCACCGCAGAGTGATTCGAATTGCAGTATGGCAGTCTGATTGATAATATCCGGAACAAAGATGTTTGGAACAGAACTGGGTCAGTTTAACACGGACTCAACACGCTGTGTGAACAGGGCCAATGAGTGCCCAGCAGACATTTCCCTCTCCCCCCCCCCACACTGCTTTCTGATGAACCTGAAATGGGGGGGAGGGCCTCCAAACTGGGGGATCCCCTGCACCCTTCTGGAGATTAGGCAAAACTGGAAACCACAGTTTACTGGTTAGTAAGAACTGAAATAAACCATTGTGTTACTTATATATTGCAAATAATTGCTCCACAGATATTTCTTATATCCTATTCATGTATTCTTCACCAAAATTCTTACATGAATAGTTTTTTTTGCCATCTTCTGAGCATGGAGCAAGGATAACTGGGGGTGGTGGGGGGAGGGATTTATGAATGTCCTGCCTTGTGCAGGGGGTTGGACTAGATGACCCCAGATGTACCTCTATGATTAATGTGAAAGTTTCCTTGAGGAAACTTAAGCTGATGTACAGCAAGAGCTGCTGGCTATGGGGATTATGATCCTTGCCAGGCAAGGATCACACAATGAGTGTTAGGGATGTGCATTTAAAAAAAAAATCTGGATTTTGGGGGAAGTCATGCTTTCCATTAGGCAGAAATTTTCAGACCCTAATTATAGAAAGGGAGGAAAAGAGCAAGTTGGCCCTACCAAACAGTCTGCCTCTAAAAGCACTAGAAGGCCCATCTAGCCGCCCTGAGCCTGCTCCGGCGGGGAGGGCGGGATATAAATAAAATGTGGTGTTGTTGTTGATCTAACAGCTGATGCTTACAGCTGGTAGTGGGGTGGATGGGGGCTCAGCGGAAGAGCCTCTGCTCAGCATGCAGAAAGTCTCAGGTTCAGTTCCCCACATCTAGAGTTGAAAAGTTCTGGCTGTAGGTGATGGGAAAGATCTCTGCCTGGACACTGGAGAGCCGCTGCCAGTCTGAGTCGGCAAGACTGATTTTGATGGATTGCATCTACTAACCCATCTTTCACTATATTTTAATGTATTCTTTTTTTCTAATGGCAAAATAGAATTATGCTGATTTGTGTGTTACATGTTTAAATCAAACCCCCAAGAAACCTGTGCCGTCATTTTAACCCAGAGCTAACATTACAACAGACTCTCACTTATTGTACTTCATACCTAGGATACTTAATCGATTTAGTACATGGACATCAATCTGCTACTCCAACTTAATTACCCTTCCTTGTTGTTTCAGCCCAGTTAACATAAACTAACAAATCCCAGACCCCAACTTGTGCTAAAAAACATTTCCATGACTCTGCAGACTAACACACTGCCCACTTTCTCTACATTTAGGACTGCTAGCCTTCCATCCTATTGTCTGATGAAGTGTGTGTCAAGCATGCCATTTCTATATACTACTTCTAATGCTGTTCAGCAGACCAGCCAGATACAAAGCAGGACACTTTTCATGCTCTTCCCCCCCCTTCCCCCCTGCTTTCTCCTTCTAACCAAAGGATGCATAATAAATCCATCTGGACCCAGGATGTTTAGAGTAACCTTGTGCTAACGGTGTAGAGTGCCTCTTCCCCATATTCACACAGCCAGGTCTTATCGGTTTCCAGAGAATGTGTGCGAAAGGGAGATGTTTTTATTAGCTGACATTCCTTAGTCATAAAGAGATACTAGTGAGTAGCCTTTGAACCCGTGACTCAAGCTGCATCGTTATGTTATCCTTTGGAAGTCAGTCAGTCAGTCAGTCACATTTTATTTGTATCCCGCCCTCCCCGCCTAAGCGGCCCAGGGCGGCTAACAGCAAGAAATTATCTGTAACCTTTCCCTTTGAAGCATGCCTATAAGTTACTATGCAGTGCTATGTATGTCATTACTTCCAAGGAGTCCGTCCTTGGGCAAGCTATGGAGTTTCAACAATAAAGCAACTTTTGATTAAAGAACAAAAGCTTGATTATTGAGAAATATCGATGCTCGACAGTGTGCTTCTAGCACACGAAAGCTTACATTCGGAACAAAACTTTGTTGGACTTAAAGGTGCAACTTGACGCTTGCTTTCTTCTCCTGCTTCAGACCAACACGGCTGCCCACCTGGATCGATCTTAGATGGACCGAGGGTCCGATGCAGTAGAAGCCATTGCCATGTGTTTAATTTCTGGAAGTTCATCTCCAGGCTTTAATACAAATGAGGATGTCCTAAGTGAACAGCCCTGGGTCAAAGCCAGGAACAGCCTTCCCGGGAATGAACGGCTAAAGGAATATTTCTGAACATGGGAACAGCAGCGACACTTTGCCTCTCCAGGGACAGAGGCCAGATCTACCAGCTGCTGGAGATAACAGGCCATTATTTGTTACTGGCTGTATTGAGGCTACTGCTTTCCATAGGAAATGGCTCCACTATGTCCAATGGGTGGTAGATCTGGCCTGCGTACATGCCCCTGATATCAGCTGTTGGCCAGTCTTGGAGATCTGCTGACAGCTGCACAGACAATACTGATGGAAGTGGTTCAATGTTCTGATCTGTATAAGGCAACTTCATGTGTTCAGTTGTGCCAACCCTTGCTCCTGTGGATTCTGTAGTCTCCCTCAAACTCCAGATGTTTGAAACAGAGCGGCAAGCCTGAATCCTTGAATCATAGAGTGGGACGGGACCTCCAGGGTCATCTCGTCCAACCCCCTGCACAATGCAGGAAACTCACAAACACCTCCCCCTAAATTCACAGGATCCTCCTTGCTGTCAGATGGCCATCTAGCCTCTGTTTAAAAACCTCCAAGGAAGGAGAGCCCACTACCTCCCAAGGAGAAAGCCTGTTAGAATCATAGAAGAGTTGGAAGGTACCTCCAGGGCCATCTAGTCCAACCCCCTGTATAATGCAGGAAACTCACAAGTACCTCCCCCTAAATTCACAGGATCTTCATCGCTGTCAGATGGCCCTCTAGCCTCTGTTTAAAAACCTCCAAGGAAGGAGAGCCCACCACCTCCCGAGGAAGCCTGTTCCACTGAGGAACTGCTTTCACTGTCAGGAAGTTCTTCCTAATGTTGAGCCAGATGCATGGTGGAGTGGTCCATCAATGGCTCTTAGCCAGGGTGACCAAATGAAACTTTCACATTCTGAGACAACAAACCCCTGAATGCCAGTGCTGGGGGGCAACATCAGGGGAAGCCCTGGCCTTTGTGCCCTGTCCGTGGCCTCTCCACTGTGTGAAATAGGAGGATGCTGGTTCGATTCAGCAGGGCTTTTCTTACGTCTCTGTGCTGGCAACATCCGAGATCCTTTCCCCGCTCCCTTACCATGGGCCATGTTCCCCCGACAAGTGCCTATTTTCTCTTTATCACAAAGCAGAAGGTGTCTTCCATTTTCTCCTTTGCGGCGAACAAAACCGACACCTTTCCCCCCTTGCAAATCTATGCATTGTGCAGGAAAGAATCAAAGCACTCTTTATACCCAAAGATTAAACTCTCCTCTGCTATCTGGAGACCCTCATTTGGGGCACTCGTTTTCTTTCCCCGCATAAATCTCTCCCGATAGAAGCACCTGCCTGGTTTATCGCGTTGGAAGGCAGACCCCCTCGACAGCCAGCCTGGCGCCGCTGCAATGGCACACTTCTCCGCTTTGCGGCATGGAAGCAAAACGCCGTTCTCTAGAGCGGGGATGGCTTTTGTTAGTCAAACAATCAGCGCAGCAGAATTCCCTCCCAGTACCTGCCTTCTCTCTTGCACCAGCCAGAAGAGGAGGGACAACCTATTAAGAGAGGGGAGCAACGTCAGGTTTCTCTGCCAGCTGCTGAAATGGGGCTTGGTGGGGCCAGAGGATTGCTGATCATCAAGACTGGATGGGCTCTGGACCCGCCGGAGACCTTGGAGCAGACCCACGGATGGGTTGGAGGCCCAGCCTATCACCACACTCAGTATTGTGCCAACAGAAACTGGATGGGCCTGGTTTGTCCAAAGAGCTTCTACCGTCTGCGCTCTGCCTGCCAAGAGCGCTAAGTACATCTGAGCCCTGGGCCGTCGGAGGAGCTTTTCGTCCATCCGAACAGGCCTCGTTGGCAGCAGCTGCCCTGTTTGTCCACATCCTGCTCTTGTCAACGTGGCTCTCTCTCGACAGCTCCCCTTGGCCTCTTCCATGACCGTCTGAGGGATCTCCGGGCTGCCCTGCTGTCCCAAATGATCCCAGCAGCACAGGAGTTTCATCTTTCTTTTTTTAAATGTTATTTGGATTCGGACAGGTCTTATTTACCAGGAGGAAAGAGCCTGTTTTGTTTGTCGCAGTGGGGAAAACCAAGGGCATGACTTGTTTGCAGTGAAGAGAGAACAAGTTGTTTGTTTGCGGGGGGGGGGGGGAGGGATGCAGAACACAGAGGAAAGATATTAGACATCTTCAGAGGGTCACCGTGTTGGTCTGTAGTAGAATGACCAGGCTCAAGTCTGACAGGGCTTTTTTTGCAGCAGGAACTCATTTGCATATTAGGCCACACACCCCTGATGTAGCCAATCCTTCACGAGCTTACAGTAGGCACTGTGCTAACAGCCCTGTAAGTTCTTGGAGGATTGGCTACATCGGGGTGTGTGTGGCCTAATATGCAAAGGAGTTCCTGCTACCAACCCCCCCCCCAAAAAAAACCAAACAAACCCTGGAGTCATCTCTGAGACCAACAAAATCAGGGCGTTCTGAGCTTCCAAGAGTCAAGGTTCCCTTCTCCAGATGCCTTCAAAGGTAAAGGTAGTCCCCTGTGCAAGCACCAGTCATTTCCAACTCTGGGGTGACGTTGCTTTCACAGCGTTTTCATGGCAAACTTTTTACGGGGTGGTTTGCCATTGCCTTCCCCAGTCATCTACACTTTCCCCCCAGGAAGCTGGGCACTCATTTTACTGACCTCGGGAGAATGGAAGGCTGAGTCAACCTGGAACTGGCTACCTGAACCAGCTTCTGCTGGGATCGAACTTAGGTCATGTGAGAAGAGTTTAGGACTGCCATGGAGCTCTCCCAGATGCCTTGGATATCTTTTATTTCCTTTTGACTTAGCAAAATTGCCCAGGCCGCTTGTATAGTTTCTTTTCCTGTTTTCTCTTTTTAACTTTTTTTGGGGGGGACAAACTTCTATCAGTTTTTTAAATGCATCATTAAAGCTATTGGTTGTGGTTTATGTATTTTAATTTTTTTATTCGATTTTTAGCCTGCCCTTCCCGTAGAGCAGGCTCAGGGTGGGTTACACCATAAAAACAATCAACCGTAAAAAAAAAATAAAATTAAAAGATATAAAATCTAAAATTTCAGAGTAACAATAGGTACTAAAATGGTCATACCACTCATTATTTCATTTCCATCAGTTTTAATGGGAAACTTATTTCCACAGTTCTGTGGGGCAGCATTTGTTTTGCACGTGGAAGGTCCCAAGTTCGGTCCATGGAACCTCCAGTGAAAAGGATCAGGTGGCAGGACCTGGTGACTCAAGGTATATTCATCCCATCTGCCTTTGTGCCTAGCAGTCCCAGCTCCAGAGAACATACTAGCAAGCAAACCCTGCTGCTGATACAGCATGAAATCAAGCGTGCCTGCTGTTTACATGTTTGGGAGAGAGGCTTAGTGGTAGGATTCTCCTTGGTGGCAAGAACTGTGTGTGTAACCCTGCTGATTGGAAAGTGCCCTTGTCACTTACACATCTGCTAAAGAGCCGTAATCTCTCTCTCTCTCTCTCTCTCTCTCTCGGCTTGGCTTCGCGAACGAAGATTTAAGAAGGGTGCAATAGTCCACGTTTGCTGCAGGCTCGCTGGTGGCTGACAAGACCAATGTGGGACAGACAGGTCCGGCCACAGCGGCTGCAGGGAAAAGTCTGATTTAGGGTTGGTCCTGTAGCAGTGCGATTCTTCCTCAATCTCCTTTTGTCCTCAAGACCAGCTATGCGTGCGTTCTCAAAGGAAGAGACAGCCTGGTGGATGGTGTGCCTCCATGCTTTGCGATCTGAGGCTAGGTCAGACCACTGGTGATGGTTGATGTGACAGGTGCTAAGGGATTTCTTCAAGGAGTCCTTGTACCTCTTCTTTGGTGCCCCTCTATTTCGATGGCCGGTGGAGAGTTCGCCATACAGAGCAATCTTGGGAAGGCGGTGGTTTTCCATCCTAGAAATATGCCCTGCCCAGCGCAGCTGCGTCTTCAACAGCAGTGCCTCAATGCTGGTAACCTCCGCCCGCTTGAGGACTTCAGTGTTGGTCACAAAGTCACTCCAGTGGATGTTGAGGATGGTGCGAAGGCAGCGCTGATGAAAGCGCTCAAGGAGTCACAGGTGATGATGGTATAAAACCCACGATTCGGAGCCGTAGATGAGGGTTGTCATCACAACCGCTTTGTAAACATTGATCTTTGTGCCTTTTTTCAGATGCTTGTTGCTCCACACTCTTTTGTGCAGTCGGCCAAAGGCACGGTTTGCCTTTGCCAGCCTGTTGTCAATCTCCTTGTCGATCTTGGCATCTGAGGAGATGATGCACCCCAGGTAGCTGAACTGCTGGACTGTCTTCAGTACTGATTCACCCACAGTGATGCAGGGGGGGTGATAATCTTCCTGGGGTGCAGGCTGGTGGAGAACTTCTGTCTTCTTCAGACTAACTTCTAGGCCGAATAGCTTGGCAGCCTCTGCAAAGCAGGACGTCATATGCTGCGGAGCTGATACCGAGTGGGAGACGAGTGCAGCATCATCAGCAAACAGTAGCTCTCAGATGAGTTTTTCCATTGTCTTGGAGTGTGCCTTTAGTCGCCTCAGGTTGAACAGGCTGCCATCGGTGCGATAGCGGATGTATACACCATCGTCATCATCTAGATCTACTGCGGCTCTTTGAAGCATCATGCTAAAGAAGATCGTAAAGAGAGTTGGCGCGAGAACGCAGCCTTGCTTTACACCTGTGCCTATTGGGAAGGGCTCCGAGAGGTCGTTGCAGTGTCTGACTTGGCCTCGCTGGTCTTCGTGTAGCTGGATGATCATGCTGAGGAACCTTGGGGGCTTAATAAAAAGAGCCGTAATAATGGACCTGAAAATTACTGACAGTCATAAATACGGATCTGAACCTCTTAGGTTTGACTACACCTATTTCCATTGAGGCCACCGTCCACTAGAGACGCCAACTCCTAGGTAGGACCTGGGGATCCCCTGGAATTACAGCTCATCTCCAGACTACAGAGATCCGTTCCCCGGGAGAAAATTGATACTTTGGAGGGTGGTCTCTGTGGCATTGTACCCTGCCCTCCCAAGGCTCCACCCCCAAATCTCCAGGGAGTTTCCTATGTCCTCCATCTGGTAGTCACCAGGGGCAAGCTGGCCACCGTAGGTCTGAGCCAAGCATCCCCTGTGCTGGTTCCTAAACTGCAGAGCAACTTGAACATATGAAGCTGCCTTCTACTGAATCAGACCCTTGGTCCATCAACGTCAGTATTGTCTACTCAGACTGGCAGCGGCTCTCCAGTGTCTCAAGCTGAGTTTTTTCATGCCTATTTCCCTGGACCCTTTTTAGTTGGAGATGCCGGGGATTGAACCTGGGACCTTCTGCTTACCAAGCAGATTCTCTACCACTGAGCCACCGTCCCTCCCACCTCTTTTAGTTGGAGATGCCGGGGACTGAACCTGACACCTGCTTACCAAGCAGATGCTCTACCACTGAGCCACCATCCCTCCCTTAAAGTTGCCACCATTCCTTGTGGACACATGAAGCTGCCTTATATTGAATCAAACTCTCAATCCATCCAAGTCAGTCTTGTCTACTCAGACTGGCAGCGGCTCTCCAGGGTCTCAAGTGGAGGTTTTTCACGTCTACTTGCCTGGACCCTTTTTAGTTGGAGATGCCGGGGATTGAACCTGGGAGCTTCTGCTTACCAAGCAGATGCCCTACCACTGAGCCACCGTCCCTCCCCTTGGCACCGCCTGCTCCGAAAGGCACGTGGCCCTTTAGAATCTTTCCTGGTGTTACAAAGAGGTGGCTCACTCTTTGCCTGCTCCTTCCTTTGCCCACCACCTTTCCAGGAGCCTTCCCAGAGCAGGTGGGCACCCGCCTCCCTGCAGTCTCTTGCAGTCAGAGTTCTTCTCTCTCTTTCTCTCCAGCTTGTTTAGAAATTAACCAATGGAGGCTGGTTTAGAGCATCCCTCCTCCTCTCCCTTCCCCCCCCCCAGGCTCGAAGCCCTCCCAGATAGGAAGCCGAGAGCGTGCCAAGCATGGGAGATCTACCTACATCAGGCTCCCCGGGGGGTCTCTTTGGCAGCTTTCCCTGACGGTCCAGGCACTTGAGCGCATCTTCAGTCATCATTAACAATTGTAATGTCGCCTGGACTCCGGCGCATCTCTCTCACGCTAAGTGTAAGCTCCCTGATTTTAATTTTATTCATAGAGCCGCTATTACTCCATCTGGATCCGTGTGGGATGAATACTAATGGCTCTCTGGATTGTTTTAAGTGCAGATCTGAACAAGATACTTCCTTTCATTTTGTCAGGAGCTGTCATTCCCTACAGAGGTCCCCCCCCTCCCCGCCCCCAGAGCCTTCGTTCGAACAGATTCCTTCCAAACTCTGCGCCCGCCAGGCCTGTTGTGCTTTTGTCAGGGCCTGCCAGCACCCCACAGACCTGCGAGGGAAAAGCCTGCTGTAAGACCCCGGCCTGGGAATCGGAAGGATGGCATAGCCATAAAGGGCAGAGGCTGTGTTCTTGCAGGAAGCTGACAGGTGGAGCCAGGAAGGCCAAGGGCTCCGGCGGTGTCTTTGACACAGGATGCAATGTGATGCGGCATTCTAAAGAGTAAGGCTAGCGAAGAGCGTGATGTGAAACTGGGGGCCTCTGGGCGGAAGGAGAGGCTCTTGCAAATGAGCTTTTTCTTGCTGTTCTGCTTGCTCACATTTGACACACCAGAACAGAGCAGAAGCTCCTGTTGGGTGGCTTGCCACAATGGAATCCTAGAATCACAGAGTTGGAAGGGACCTCCGGGGTCATCTAGTCCAACCCCCTGCACAATGCAGGAAACTCACAAAGACCGCCCCCTAAATTCAGAGGATCTTCATTGCTGTCAGACAGCCATCTAGCTTCTGTTTAAAAATCTCCAAGGAAGGAGAGCCCACCACCTCCCGAGGAAGCCTGTTCCACTAAGGAATTGCTCTAATGGTCAGGAAGTTTTTTCTAATGTTGAGCCGGAAACTCTTTTGATTTAATTTCAACCCATTGGTTCTGGTCCTACCTTCTGGGACCAAACATACCTTCTGGGTGTCAAACATGCAGCCCAGGGGCCGAATTAGGCCCCTGGACGGCTCCTTTCAGAACCCCAAGATACTGGCTGTCATCTGCTTCCTTTCACATTTCAGCTTGCTTTGCAAGACTTACTCAATACCACAGAAGCTACAGAGCAAAACCTCTATTTTCTCCATTGGCTGAGGCTCATCCCTGGGGGAGGAAAGGGGGGAAGCAGAGCTTGTTTTTCCAGGCTCTCTCAATTGCACAGCAGAGCTACTGAGCCCTGTCTGTTATCCTTCTATTGTCTGAGGCTCCTGCCCCCCCAAGGGAAGGAAGGAAAGAGTCACAACCTCCTTTGCCCCATTCCCTGGATCCGATGGGAGAAATACAAAGAAATCAGCTTTAAGACCAACAAGTGCTAACATTTTAAGAATTTTAAGGTGTTTTTTTTTTAATTGTGTTTGTGTCATTTATAAAGTTTCTATCTCTGCTACCTAATCTTAAATAGATACACACATGGCCTGGCTTGACATAGCTCGGCCCAGCCTGAAATGGCCATGCCCAACAAGGTCTCATTTAGGTCAAATCTGGCCCTCATAACAAATGAGTTTGACACCCCTGCCCTTCAAGTACTTGAAGATGGTGATCCTATCACCTCTCAGCCGCCTCCTCTCCAGGCTAAACATGCCCAGCTCCTTCAACCTTTCCTCATAGGACTTGGTCTCCAGACCCCTCATCCTCTATAGGACAGCCCTTCAAGGACTTGAAGATGGTGATCCTATCACCTCTCAGCCGCCTCCTCTCCAGGCTAAACATGCCCAGCTCCTTCAGCCTTTCCTCATAGGACTTGGTCACCAGCCTCCTCACCATCTTCATCACCCTCCTCTGGATCCGTTCCAGCTTGTCTCTATCCTTAAAATGTGGTGCTCAGAACTGAACACAATACTCCAGGTGAGGTCTTCCCCCAGAGCAGAGTAAAGTGATACCATCACATCACGTGATCTGGACACCATACTTCTGTTGATACAGCCCAAAATTGCATTTCCCTTTTTAGCCACCACATCACACTGTTGACTCATGTCCAGCATATGGATCAGCATGTTCAGCAAAAGGATATCTAAGACGCCAAGATCCTTTTCGCACATACTACTGCTAAGGCAAGTCTCCCCCATCCTATAACTATGCAGTGGATTTTTCCTTCCTAAATGCAGCACTTTGCATTTATCCCTGTTAAAATTCATTTTATTGGTTTTAGCCCAGTTTTCCAGCCTGTCAAGGTCATCCTGTATCTGTCTTCTACTATATTTGCAACCCCTCCCAATTTAGTATCATCGGCACATTTAATAAGCATTCCCTCTATTCTTTCATCCAAATCATTGATAAAGATGCTGAACTAAACAGGTCCCAGGACAGATCCTTGAGGCACTCCACTTGTCACTCCTCTCCAAGAGGATGAGGAACCATTCTCAAGCACTCTTTGGGTGTGATCTGTCAACCGGTTACAGATCCACTTAAGGGTAACAGGATCCAAACCACATTTTACCAACTTGTCAACAAGGATAATATGTGGAACCTTATCAAAAGCCTTACTGAAATCAAGATAAATGACGTCTACAGCATTCCCCTGATCCAGCAAGGTAGTCACTTTCTCAAAAAAAGAGATCAGGTTAGTCTGACATGACCAGTTTGTTTTCCTTTCACCTCTCTGGATTAAGATCCCGACACCCAGCGATAAGATCTGCACAAATCCTGCAATCAGGAAACTAATTTTGATCTAGGGAATGAATGGTTGTGAGTGATTGTGGATGCAATCAGTTCCACCCAATACCCATAACCTGATAAACCTGACTTGCCATGTCAAGTATGGAAGACGGCGAATGGAATATGAGCAGGCTTCGGCGGTTGTGCAGACCTGTTGTTTAACAGGGGCAAAACACCAGGACCCAAATGCAATTGTGGTGCAGCCCTCAAAAGTGTTTTCCATCTGTCACAGGAACATGAGGTCATGTTTTCCAGGAAGATGTGATGGAGTTCTTCTGGGTGGTGGGGGGAGTAAATGCTGCTAAAGGGGTGAGGTCAGGGAAAATGGCTGCCATGTGGCTTTTTAAAAATCTGAATTTTCTCACCTAGAAAGCAGCCATCCTGCTTTAGTGCAACCTTTTCCAAAACTTCAGAGCAAACAGGCTTGAGAATGATTGGAGAAAAGCTGGGAAATGCTGGAAATGAACCAAGATGACATAGAAAACTGGGGCGGGGGGGGGGGGAGGAACTACTTCTATAGATTAAGAACATAAGAGAAGCCATGTTGGATCAGGCCAGTGGCCCATCCAGCCCAACACTCTTGTGTCACAGAGTGGCCAAAAAAACCCAGGTGCCATCAAGAGGTCCATCAGTGGGGTCAGGACACCAGAAGCCCTCCCACTGTACCCCCTGCCAAGCTCCAAGAATACAGAGCATCCCTGCCCCAGACATAAAACATAAGAGAAGCCATGTTGGATCAGGCCAATGGCCCATCCAGTCCAACACTGTGTCACACAGTAGCCAAAAAACTCAAGTGCCATCAAGAGGTCCACCAGTGGGACATGACTGGAGGTTTGGAGGTAGAGCCTGGTAGGGCAGAGTTTGTGGGGATGAGGATGGATGCTCTGGAAGATTCTTGAGATGTTCACATGAGTGGCTGACAAGAGCCTGTGCCTGAATAGATTGCCTTTTGCTATGACACATTTATCCTCTGTGCTTAAATGGATTAATCCCTATCCTGAAGCCATGTGCAGACAATCAGCAAAGACGAGGAGCAGGGGTGGAATTCTAGCAGGAGCTCCTTTGCATATTAGGCCACACCCTCTGATGTAGCCAATCCTCCAAGAGATTACAAGGCTCTTTTTTGTAAGCCCTTGGAGGATTGGCTACATCAGGGGTGTGTGGCCTAATATTCAAATAAGCTCCTGCTAGAATTCCACCCCTGATGAGGAGTGTGTGGGGGTCTGCATGCCATTGGGGTCTTGCCAATGAAACACCATTTCGACTGTGCCCTTCAAAGCCTTCGGCTTCTGATTAAGAACTGGCAAATCGGGTTTCTTCCATTTTGTTGCGTTGTTACCTAATATCAACACCCAACTTTCCCTCCTAGAAACCTATTTGTTTAAACTGGATTATTTACTATTTAGAGTTTTTAAATAGTGATTATTTTGAAACACCATGAGTTATTCCCTCAAATTATTCCTTTTTAAAGAAAACATAGTTAATATAGGCAATGGCTATCAGAAACTTCCTCACTGTAGCTCACGTGCAAACCAGAACAGGTCATTAGCACAAATAAATAAACAATAAGATATTAAATGTGCAAGAAGCGAAAAACCACAGAGGTCCAGCTGCTACCTGCGCACGTCGTTTGCAATTATCAATGGCTTTATCTGGATTATGCAGATGCAACTGATGGGTATTCTTAGGTGTTTGCGGAAGGATGCCTCCAGGAATATTAGCTGCCATTGTTTTATTATTTTATCATCTTAATTATTTTAAATGTAATTGTTTTATTTTCAAGACACTTTTAGCAGTTCGGGTATGCTGTGTGCTCTTCCTAGCATTATTTTGTTTGCTCTCCCGCGTGCCCAACTCAGTGACCTTTGAAGACCTTTGAATATTACAGGTAACTCCTTGACCCCCGGTCTCTCTCCCTTCTCACGCACTGCCGTCTTCTTATGTTCCTTTGGTAATTACAGCGAGTAGATGGATGCCTGTGAGCGTTGCTCTGAGGGCACTCCAATGCTCGCGAACAGATATGAGGTGGGAATTATTCCATTTAGCAAAGAGGATTAATGTTTCATAACAAAAGGTAATTTATTCAATTGTATGCAAAGCGAGGTCTGCCGGTAATAGCATGTACAAAGCTTGCTTATTTCCGCCCATTGTATGATAAGTTTAATTCCTACGAAAACACTGGTCGCTCTATTGTGTATCTTTGGGGAGGACTTGACCAGTCCCGGAATGAATTGGACTCTGTTAATTAAAAACACTTCAGAAGAAACAGACGAGGAGCCCAATAGGGTTGCTGGCAAATGAGGACTCCTTCGTGAATTGCAATAAATCGAGAGGGTCGATTCCAGGAGTGTCCAAAGTGACAACAAGCTTCATTCATCCTGCGAGGTGTCAGGACTTTTACTTTGCTCAGTGAGTCCCGCACTTGACAGCTGTAGTGGAGAGTGCAAGTGGGAGATACATGATGAGATGTGAGAGAGACTCCATTTCCCCTTGAGAATGCTTGCCAGATTCACAAAACCAACATCTAGAGGGCTTCTTAGGAGAAGCAAACAGGGTTGTTTTTTTTTGCAGCAGGACCTCCTTTGCATATTAGGCCACATCCCCTGAAATAGCCAATCTTCCTGGAGCTTACAGTAGGCCCTCTACTAAGAGCCCTGTTGGCTCGTGGAGGATTGGCTACATTAGGGGTGTGCGGCCTAATGTCCAAAGGAGTTCCTGCTACAAAAAAAGCCCTGGAAGCAACAGATAGGAAAGGGATGTGGCATTGACAATATTCCTGGGAAATGCTACTGTGAACCCAATTCCCCATGTCATGGTAAGGAATGTCACTTTGCATATTAGGCCACACACTCCTGATGTGGCCAATCCTGCTGGAACTTACAATAGGCGCTGTACTAAGAGCCTTGTAAGCTCTTGGAGGACTGACTACATTAGGGGGTGTGGCCTAATATGCAAAGGAGTTCCTGCTAGAATTCCACCCCTAGTCACATGTATTCTTATGCCCATTGTTGTTGCTGTGTCCTGGCAGGGAATGCTTTGGGTACACATTTGATCATTATGGAAGACTTTTCTGCCCTTGGCACTTTAGCCATTGTCCCTGACTGTCCCACCGATCAAAGAATCTCACACTGTGGGCACATGAGAACAGGTCCTTTTCAGTGGGAGCCCCACATGGAAAAACCTCCCCAAGATGGTGCACCCGACCCCCTTGCTCTTGATCTCTGGGAGCCAGCTGAAGAAGGTTTCATTTAGGACTGCATTGACTAACAGTCCTGAATGGTGATTTGAATTCTGGGTTTTCCATGTTTGGTTGCATTGTATTTGGTTATTTATTTTATTTGGTTGTTTGTTTATTTGGTTGGATTTTATCTTTGTTGTGAGTCACCTCAAGCTCCACAAGGGAAAAAAGATGGCTAATATGTGTTTTAATAAATACAATAGACATTTGGATTGCAATCATAGAATCCTAGAGTTGGAAGGGACCTCCAGGTCATCTAGCCCAACCCCCTAAACAATGCAGAAAATTCACAAACACCTCCCCCTAAATTCACAGGATCTTCATTGCTGTCAGATGACCATCTAGCCTCCATTTAAAAACCTCCAAGGAAGGAGAGCCCCCCACCTCCTGAGGAAGCCTGTTCCACTGAGCAACTGCTCTAACTTTCAGGAAGTTCTTCCTAATGTTGAGCCGGAAATTCTTTTGATTTAATTTCAACCGGTTGGTTCTGGTCCTACCTTCTGGGGCCACAGAAAACAATTCTGCACTATCCTCAATATGACAGCCCTTCAAGTACTTAAATATGGTGATCCTATCACCTCTCAGCCTCCTCCTCATTGCTGTCAGATGGCCATATAGCCTCTGTTTAAAAACCTCCAAGGAAGGAAAGCCCACCACCTCCTGAGGAAGCCTGTTCCACTGAGAAATCACTCTAATGGTCAGGAAGTTCTTCCTAATGTTGAGCCGGAAACTCTTTTGATTTAATTTCAACCCATTGGTTCTGGTCCTACCTTCCAGGGCCACAGAAAACAATTCCACACCATCCTCTATAGGGCAGCCCTTCAAGGACTTGAAGATGGTGATCCTCTCACCTCTCAGCTGCCTTCTCTCCAGGCTAAACATGCCCAGCTCCTTCAACCTTTCCTCATTGGACTTGGTCTCCAGACTCCTCACCAGCTTGTTTTGTCTTCAGGAGGAACAGAACATCAGTGGAACATAAAGCCAGAGAGCTCACTCTCCAAAGCAGCCATTTTCACCAGAGGAACTAATCTATGTAGTGTGGAGATCAGTTGTAATTCCAGAATATCTCCAGGCCCCACCTAAACTCTAGCAACCCTACACCTGACTCCACCACAAGAATGTTTTTACTGTTCTTCTGGAGACTCTTTTAGCTGCCCCTGGGATAACTTGGGTTTTTTGCTTGAGCAGAAAACTCCCAATCCATCTCAGATGTGGATAGGTAATTTGCATGGAAACTCAACCTCTTCAAGTGACCGACGCTAATCTGGAGAGCCAGTTTTGATTCCCCACGTCCCCTCCTCCACATGAAGCCTGCTGGTTGATCTTGGGCCAGACAGAGTTCTCTCAAAACACTCTCAGCCCCACCTACCTCACAAGGTGCCTGTTGCAGGGAGAGGAAGGGAAGGTGAGTGTATGCCACTCTGGTTAGAGAAGTTAAAAAAAAGGTAAAGGTAGTCCCCTGTGCAAGCACCAGTCATTTCCGACTCTGGGGTGACGTCACATCATGGCATTTTCATGGCAGAGCCAGTCTGGAGTAGTGGTTGAGAATGCGGACTCTTATCTGGGAGAACCGGGTTTGATTCCCCACTCCTCCACTTGCACCTGCTGGAATGTCCATCAGTGGCTATTAGCCACAGTGTGTGTATGTGTATATATATATATACACACACACACACACACACTGTGGCTAATAGCCACTGATAGACATTCCAGCAGGTGCAAGTGGAGGAGTTCAGGTATATATATACATATATATATGTATGTGTGTGTGTATGTATATATATATATATATATATACACACACACACACATATAAATAAATACATTTTTGGCCACTTTGGCCACTTTGTGATACAGAGTGTTGGACTGGATGGGCCATTGGCCTGATCCAACATGGCTTCTCTTATGTTCTTAATGGCCTTGGGTCAGCCATAGCTCTTGCAGAGCTGTTTTTGAAAGGGCAGCTTCTGTGAGAGCTCTCTTAGCCCCACCCACCTCACAGGGTGTCTGTTGTGGGGGAGGAAGGTAAAGGAGATTGTGAGCTGCTCTGAGACTCTGAGATTCGGAGAGGAGGGCAGGATATAAATCCAATAGCTTCTTCTTCTTACGGGGTGGTTTGCCGTTGCCTTCCTCAGTCATCTACACTTTCCCCCAGCAAGCTGGGTACTCATTTTACTGTCCTTGGAAGGATGGAAGGCTGAGTCAACCCTGAGCTGGCTAGCTGAACCCAGCTTCTGCCAGGATTGAACTCAGGTCATTAGCAGAGAGCTCGGATTGCAGTACTGCAGCTTTACCACTCTATGTCACGGGGCTCTTGGTTAGTGAAGAGTGGGGTATATTTGTTAAAAGCATCTTCTGTTGCTTTGGCCAAGCCCTCATGACCTTCCTTCTGCCCAGGCCTTCCCTTGGGGACGTTTTTCTCCTGCTCCTCCAGCCCTGAGAGCCAAGTGTCCAGCCCAGGCATTTTGAGTTGATCTCAGTTGCTTCCCTGGCCTGCTGTTGGCTCTCCTGGCTCAGACAGTCCGGATGCCGCTGATTAAGAACAAACAGATTCTCCACACCTTCCTTCTTCTAGCCATAAATTCTTCGCCAGATGTGAACGCAGTCAAGACGAGCCGTTTGCCATCAACACAGTCTTCATTCCTGATTATGCTGACAACGTTAAGAGCCAAAAGGAGACAGCAGGTTTTTCTCGTCCCAGGCAATGCACGTTGAGTTAGCAATTAAAAGAAACATATTACAACAATATTATTCTGGCTGACGGAGGAAGAGAGTTTGGTGGGGACAGAAGGTAGCATTTGTGGTTCCCCCTGCCCCCACCATTACCCTGGAAGGATATCTTGCAACTTCCAGGGAGCTTCCATGCCCCACTGATATTGGGGGAGGAGATGGCCCAGGAGGGCCTTGGGGAGAATATTGCACAGAGGGGACAAACTGGCACTCCTACTTTCACCCCACCCTTCAATCTAGCTTTACTGTAGTGATTGTAGATCAGGGGTGTCAAACTCATTTGTTAAGAGGGCTGGATCTGACATAAATGAGACCTTGTTGGGCTGGGCCATGTCGACCGGGCTATTTGTGTTATTGTGTACCTATTTAAGATTAGGTAGCAGAGATACAAATTTTATAAAGAACAAAGACAAACACAAATATATATGTTTTTAAAAACTTAAAATGTTAGCACTCATTGGTCTTAAAGATGATTTCTTTGCATTTCTCCCATGGGATCCAGGGAACTGGGCAAAGGAAGCTCTGGCTCTTTCCTTCCTTCCCCAGGGAACGGCGGAGGGAGCCTCAGCCAATAGAAGGAAGAGAGGCTCGGCTCAGTAGCTCCACAGTGCAATTGAGAGAGCCTGGCAAAGCAAGCTCTCCCTCCCCCAAGGGAGGACACTCAGCCAATGGAGAAAATAGAGGTTCTGCTCTGTAGCTCCTGTGTTATTGAGCAAGCCTGGCAAAGCAAGCTGTGATGCAGAAGGAAGCAAGAGAGTGGAAGAAGAAAGCAGATGACAGCCAGTTGCTCTGGGACCTGATAGGAGCCCTCCGGGGGCCTGATTTGGCCCCCAAACTGCATGTTTGACACCCCTGTGCCAGATAATAACAATTAATAACTATCTTTTGGCATTATGTGTAGTATAGTCAGGAGATCCTAAGACTGTCTGGCAGTCTGAAGTTCTAGCTCTTTTAATGTTATGTGCCACTAGGTGGCACGCTAGACTTATTTTTGGGGGGCTGAGAGGGCTCTGAAAGAGCTGTGACTGACCCAAGGTCACTCGGATGACTTCATGTGGAGGAGTGTGGAATCGAATCTGGTTCTCCAGATAAGAGTCCATCGCTCTTAATGAATGACTACACCATGCTGGTTCTTGATTGCTAAGTAAGGTGCGTGAAGCGCTTTGAGCCCTTGAAAAGTGCAAATGCCCAGTACTGCTACTGGATGAGGCCTGAGTCAGCTGCAGCCCCTCTTTTGCAGAGAGTCCAGCAAAGAATCTGCCGGGCTGCCGAAGGGGCTTCAGATGCCAGTAGCAGCTGTCTGTCGCAGCAAACAATCCGTCCTGCCAGTAAGAAATGTCCTTCGGCATCTACATTATTAGCAAGGGGAACATCTTACGGAGGCTGTGATTCATGGAGAGCTGCCACCAGAGCACAAGGACACCGGAGAGGTATGAAGTCATCAATCTGCCAAGGAGCTCCTGCAGAAAGACCCTGCTGGGCGGCAGGCGGTGAGGAGAGGACGTGCCGGCCTCCTCTGGAGTAGAGCAAGGGATGAAGCTGCCGTCTCTGCGTGCAAATCTTGTTGAGGAGAGGTGGCCCATTTCCCTTAGGGTTGCCAGTCTCCAGATGGGGCCTGGGGATTTCCAGCTTTTCCAACTGACCTCCAGCTGGCAGAGATCAGTTCCTCTGGAGAAAATGGCTGCTCTGAAGGGCGGGTTCTAGGGCATTGGATCATGCTGAGGCTCCTCCCCTCCCCAAGCCACACCCTCTCCCAGATCCACCTCCAATGTCTCCAGGTATTTTCCAACCACGACCTGGACACCCTATCGAAGAGTTAAGAGCCAAATCTCGCCTGGGGCATGAGAGTCCCAAGGTCACACCTTTTCTCTGCTTTAAGTACCCACAAGCCATTGTAGGGTTGCCAAGTCCGAATCAAGAAATATCTGGGGACTTTGGGGTGGAGCCAAGAGACTTTGGGGGTGGAGCCAGGAGCAAGGTTGCGACAAGCATCATTGAACTCCAAAGAGAACTCTGGCCATCACATTTAAACGGACCGCATACCTTTTGAATGCTTTCCCTCTAGTCTATTGGAAATAATAAAGGATAGGGGCACCTACTTTGGGGGGTCATAGAATTAGATCCCCTGGCCCAATCTTTTTGAAACTTGGAGGGTATTCTGGAGAGAGGCATCAGATACTATACTGCAAATTTGGTGCCCACGCATTTCTTAATGGAATTAATTGATATTATTTTCATACACAATTTTTTTTCGGTTTCAGGAGCAGTTTTATGTACAAGTTAAAGGTGTCTCTATGGGCAGCCCATTTTCTCCTAGCGTTGCCTGTTTATTTATGGATTTCTTGGAGAAACAGTTCTATTGTAACCCACTTGTTAATCCTTTTCTTTCATCCTTGATTTGGTTTCATCGCTATTTTGATGACGTGATGGCTGTAATATCTAATAGCAGTGTAGTAGATCCGTTACTGAAATGGATGAATTCCGTTCATCCGTCTATTCATTTTAATTATCAGGCGGATGTTTGCATGCTTTCCTTTTTGCATACTTTGATCTTTAAGCGCAGTGATAATACGCTGGCAGTGAAACCTTATTGCAAATCAATAGATAAAACCATGCCTTTAAGATTTGATTCGTGTCCCTCCTAAGTTAAGTTGGTGGCTCCAGTGTCAACTTAAGTCAAGATTTCGCAAAGATAAAGAAAAGGGCTTTACGAACACACCAATTGATCTAGATCTTATACTAGAATCCAAACAGAAGATAATTTCTAAAGTATATGACTGGTTACTTCAAATTAAGATGCAGGACGAGGTTGTGAAAGAAGCATGGATACGTTGGCTGAAGGACTTTGGTTACAATATAGATTTGGAAGAATGGGAACAACTATGGAAGCGTAACATAAAATTGATGAAACCAGCAGAACTGAAAGAGAATTTATATAAAATGGTTTATAGATGGTACCTTACGCCTGATAGGTTGGCAAAAATCTATCCTACATACTCCAACAAATGTTGGAAATGTCTAGAAGCTGAAGGCTCCCTGTTTCATATATGGTGGAAATGTAAGCATGCTAAAAAATATTGGTCACAAGTTAATATTTGGATCCAAAAAATTTTAAAAATGCAAATTAACCATGTGCCGGAATTGTATCTGTTAAATATTTGTAGACAAAGCTTGCCTCTTTCTAAATTGAAACTGTTACTGTATATAGTTACCACAGCTAGAATTTTGTATGCCAAATATTGGAAAAATGGGAAAACTCCCAATAGAGATGAATTTATTAACAAATTGTTGGAAGCCGCAGAATCTGACCTAATGTCCACAAGATTAAGAAACGGCAATGTGCAAAAATGTCAAGAGGAATGGGACCCTATTTATAAATGGGTTAAAAGCAGAGGTGTCGGATCGGAGTAATCATGGGGTTTTTCCCCCTTTGTCTTTTTTGGTGCTTAACTCTCTCCATCTCCCAGTGTGTATGGTTGGGTAGATGTTAGTTGTTAGATGTTAGATGTTAGATTATAGTTGATTGTTTGTATCTATTTTGTTTGTGGTTTGCGAGAGATAATTGTTTATGTATTTTATGCCTATTTCTTTCTCACTGCTTTATCTTTTCTTTTACTTGTATCATTTCTTTTCAATAAAACTTTAAAATTTGAAAAAAAAAAAGAAGATTTGATTTGTGTCATCCTGGTCATCTGAAAAAAAAAAGTTTACCTCTTTCGTAACTTATAAGGGCAAAATGGAACTCTACATGTATGGAAGATTTTGAAACCGAAAAAAATAGAATTTGTAAACAGTTTGAAGCTCGGGGGTACTCAGAGGGCGTTTTCGCACAGGGCTTGCCCCAGAGCGATGTCCCTCTTCACCGCGCAGCATCTGCGCGGATTTCGCACCAACTGCTCCAAAGAGCCGCGAAGAGCCGCGGCTTTTGCGTCGCAAATGTAAACTGGTTTTTGGCGGTTTACATTTGCGACGCAAAAGCCACGGCACTTCGCGGCTCTTCCTGGTTCTGCGGAGCAGTTGGTGCAAAATCCGTGCAGACGCTGCGCGGTGAAGAGGGACGTCGCTCCGGGGTAAGCCCTGTGCGAAAACGCCCAGAGTGTACTTTGACTGCAGCTTGTAGAAAAGTTAACAATATGCCAAGAAATGCTATGTTAACCAAAGACACTCGCCAGGAGGGGGCAAACTCAAGGGTTAAAGATTGACCTGTGCATTTCAATTTTCTCCACTTTCTTATTCTATCCAAAACACTCTTAAAATTTTTGGGTTCTTGGTAAAAGCCTTACCTGGGTGTAGTAATTTTCCAAAAATAGGATACCTTAGGGGAAAAAAAGCTTATCCGACACTTTGGTGAGATCTGACTTTAAGAAAATGACCTTTCCTACTTACGTGGGGGGGGGGGCACTATAAATGTGGGACGTGCTCTGCTCCCCGTTTATCTTTGGAACTCAGAGAGTTTCAACATCCAAGATCAGGTTTTAGAGTTAAATGAAAAGATACAACAACATGTTCAACTAAAGGTTGTATTTATATAATTTTGTGTCCATGTCCAAAAATATATTGTGGAAGCACCAGACGGGCGGTACGTACCCGCGTCTTGGAACATAGGTCCCATGTGAAGAATTTTGTGCCTGAAGCTCCTCTTTCAGAACATTTTTGCGATTTACATCATGATCCAAATGATCTTACATTTTTTGTGTTGGAAAAATGTCCCATTCAGCTTTATGGGAAAGTGGATATGCATAAGTGGCTTTTGAAGCAGGAAATGCGATGGATTTTTAAATTAAACTCCTTGGTTCCCAATGGATTGAACAGCAATTGGGATTTGTCGTGCTTTTTGTAATCTTGTATTGTGATCTGTCGGAAATACCGCTGTAGATACTTGAAGAGAGCATTTGATTGATTGCACCTGTAGCTTATAAGTGCAGTGGATTTTATTATACGAAGCTGTCTTTGTCTGCAGAATAGTTGGAGCGCTGGTCTCCCATATAAGTTGTAAAAATGTTTCGAAGGTATGTTTAGGAATGCCTGACGTGTTTGTAAATTTCAAATTGTTTACTTATCTATTTGCTAGCGAATTTTAACCTTTTGTATACGCAGCTCGTAGAAGCCTATTGTGAAAGAGGGCATCAAGCGCATCCCTGTTGCGTTCTTTTGCCTCGCTGCCTTGGAGCACAGGACTCCACCTTCACGACTCATCGCACCACATCTTGGAGTCCCAGCTTTAAGGAACAATTGCAAGGATTTTTATTCCAAAAAAATAGACTGTTGCTATAAGTGTATGGACTTCGTGTATGGGTGTGTCTTATATTTGCACTTTGGGTATTGTATGATTTTATGAGGATATTTGATTGTATAAAATAATTAGAAAATCTGGGGTTTTGTTTATGTGGATGCCTACGGGCTTTCTTTCCTGTTCCCCCCTGGGGATTGGCATCCCTAAGCCATTGTGACCTATTTACCAAGTGCTCCCTCACTGTGGAACTAGCAATAGTCACACAGTCTTTTTGGCATTTTGAGAAGCAGGCTGCTGTGATCTGCATATTCTTAACTGCCAAGTGGAAAGCCCTCAAAGCTGCAGTGTAGTTTCTCTCTGCAGGAATACAGTGGCCCCACTAAAGAGGTGCCTTATTACAGGGTTTACTCATAATGACAGAGACCTCAGTTTATATGCCCACCTCCATCTTGGAGGTCCAGATGTTCCTCACCACCTCCATTTGCCACTGTTCTTGGATCAGGTCTGGCCAGAGGATGTGGTGATGGCCACAAGCATCGATGACTTTAAAAGGGGATTAGACCAATCCGTAGAGGAAAGGTTCATCACCGCCTACCAGCCACAGTGACTAAAGGGAACCCCTGTGCTCAGAGGCAGTAAACATCTGAATCCCAGAGCCATGAGGCAACATAAAGGCAAGGTCTTGGCCATTATGCCATGAGAAGAAGAAGAAGAATTGCAGATTTATACCCTGCCCTTCTCTCTGAATCAGAAACTCAGAGCGGCTTACAGTCTTCTATATCTTCTCCCCCACCCCCCACAGCAGACAGCCTGTGAGGTGGGTGGGGCTGAGAGGGCTCTCACAGCAGCTCTCCTTTCAAGGACAACTCCTGCAAGAGCAATGGCCGACCCAAGGCCATTCCAGCAGGTGCAAATGGAAGAGGGGGGAATCAAACCCGGCTCTCCCAGACCCTTGTGTGAGACAGGAGGCTGGACAAGATGGACCCTCCCTGGTCTGATCCAGCAGGGCTCTTCTGACGTTCTCCTCAGGGGAAGGCCTCGGCCTCTCTGCCCTGTTGTTGGTCCTCCAGAGGAACTGGCTGGCCCCTGTGTGAGACAGGAGGCTGGACGAGATGGACCCTCCCTGGTCTAATCCAGCAGGGCTCTTCTGACGTTCTCCTCAGGGGAAGGCCTCGGCCTCTCTGCCCTGTTGTTGGCCCTCCAGAGGAACTGGTTGGCCCCTGTGTGAGACAGGAGGCTAGACGAGATGGACCCTCCCTGGTCTGACTCAGCAGGGCTCTTCTGACGTTCTCCTCAGGGGAAGGCCTCAGCCTCTCTGCCCTGTTGTTGGCTCTCCAGAGGAACTAGTTGGCCACTGTGTGAGGCAGGATGCTGGACTAGATGGATCCTCTGAGGTCTGGTCCAGCAGGGCTCTTCTGATGTTCTTCTGTCCTGCTCCCAGGAGTTTATAGTGCTGCCTCTAGCCACTGTGACTCTTATCTCGGGGCAAGGCTTTGGGAGAGACAGGTCCCAAGGGAGTAGGGCTGCCATTTTTGGGTGGGGAGCTCTCTAGAAGTTTAGGATGGAGCTTTGGGAGGGTGAAGTCTGGGGAGGGGAGAGACCTCAGCAGGATATAATCGGGCATCCCTAGCTGGCAACCCGACATAGAGGTCATTTCTCCTCCTGCACCCAAAGGCATGCCCCCGTGAAGAGATCAGCAGGGTGCCATCCCGCCCTTCTTTCTCCACTTCCAGATAGCGTGTAGAATTTGCAAGCCCACGGGGAAGGCTTGCAAATAGCATGAGGCTAGTTCCCAGTAATTTATTGCCCCATCTGGCACCATGTGCAGCCACCATATGCGTCCCTCAAGACTGGTGTACACCTAACAGCTGTTCTCACCGCTTGCCCTGCCACATCCAGAGAGGGAGTTTTACTGTGGCATGATGGAAATCATTTCACCTGCACTAAGTGTGTGTCGCATCTGGTCACCTGGAAGCCTTGAGAAAAGTTGGCACGCTGCAGACTTTGATGCAGACCCAGTCACCTGGCAAATGTACCTTGCTGACCTCCTTTGATGACACACCAGGTGAGATCCTGATTGGATTGTTCCCCAGGCTGATGCTGGCGTTTGTCTTGAACATCTTTAGTGTCCAAATCATGTGAAGTGATGGTATCATTTTACTCTGCTCTGGTAAGACCTTACCTGGAGTATTGTTTTCAGTTTTGGGCACCACATTTTAAGAAGGATCTAGACAAGCTGGAACGGGTCCAGAGGAGGGCAACAAAGATGGTGAGGGGTCTGGAGACCAAGTCCTATGAAGAAAGGTTGAAGGAGCTGGAGATCTTTAGCCTGGAGAGGAGGTGGCTGAGAGGTGATATGATCACCATCTTCAAGTACTTGAAGGGCTGTCATCTTCTAGAGGATGGTGCAGAATTGTAGGATCAGAAGGTAGGACCAGAACCAATGGGTTGAAATTAAATCAAAAGAGTTTCTGGCTCAATATTAGGAAGAACTTCCTGACAGAGCGATTCCTCAGCGGAAAAGGCTTCCTCGGGAGGTGGTGGGCTCTACTTCCTTGGAGGTTTTTAAACAGAGGCTAGATGGCCATCTGACAGCAATGAAGATCCTGTGAATTTAGGGGAAGGTATTTGTGAGTTTCCTGCGTTGTACCGAGGGGACTGGACTAGATGACCCTGGAGACCCCTTCCAACTCTATGATTCTAGGATCTTTGCACGTGTGCAGGAGCTGCTTGTTTGACAGTGCCAAGTTGTTGCAACTTGCGGCTTTGTTTGCCAAGTCTGAGAACTGCATTTTCTCATATGAACACCTGGAACTGCCTTGTCCTGAATCAGACTCTTGGTCCATCAATGTTAGTATTGTCTACTCAGACTGGCAGCAGCTCTCCAGGGTCTCAGGCCTATCCCCTACTACATAAGCTCTGGAGTCTTTTGAGCAAAAATTCTATTTTGTGAGCTACTGGCATTAAAGTTGTGAGCCACTGTATATATTAGTTTGCTCTGGAGCCATTTTTCCTGAGTTAAGACAAAAGTGTTTGAGACGGAATCAACCCACCCCTCCCCCCTAAACCTGTGCGCTACCTCACACTAAGTCAGCTTAGAGGGAACAGTGCACATGATATGATGGTATTGCTTTACTCTGCTCTGGTAAGATCTCACCTGGAGTATTGTGTTCAATTTTGGGCACCACATTTTAAGAAGGATATAGACAAGCTGGAACAGGTCCAGAGGAGGGTGACAAAGATGTTGAGGGGTCTGGAGACCAAGTCCTATGAGGAAAGGTTGAAGGAGCTGGACATGTTTAGCCTGGAGAGGAGGCGGCTGAGAGGTGATAGGATCGCCATCTTCAATGACTTGAAGGACAGTCCTATAGAGGATGGTGTGGAATTGTTTGCTGTGGCCCCAGAAGGTAGGAGCAAAACCAGTGGGTTGAAATTAAATCAAAAGAGTTTCCGGCTCAACATTAGGAAGAACTTCCTGACCATTAGAGTGATTCGTCAGTGGAACTGGCTTCCTCAGGAGATGGTGGGCTCTCCTTCTTTGGATGTTTCTAAACAGAGGCTAGATGGCCATCTAACAGTAATGAAGATCCTGTGAATTTAGTGGGAGGTATTTGTGAGTTTCCTGCATTGTGCAGGGGGTTGGACTAGATGACTCTGGAGGTCCCTTCCAACTCTGTGATTCTAGGGTTCTATGACCCCTTTAACTAGAGATGCCAGGGATTGAACCTGGGCTCTTCTGAAAGCCAAGCAGATGTTTCACCACTGACTCATGGTCCCTCCCAATGAAGCTGCCTTAAACTGAATCAGACCATCTGTCTGATGGTGATGTGGAGGAGGAGACTGGATTTGTACCCCACCCTTCACTTGGAGTCTCCGAGTAGCTTCCAATCTCCTTTCCCTTCCCCTCCCCACAGCAGGCACCCTGTGAGGTAGGTGGTGCTGAGAGAGCTCTGAGAGAACTGCTCTTTATCAAGAGTGCCCCTTGACATAATGATATTTCTTGTTGTTATAACCTGTAGTAACCCTGAGGCCTTTTAGCAAGAGCCATCTCACCTATCATAGAATCATAGAGTTGGAAGGGACCTCCAGGGTCATCTAGTCCAACCCCCTGCACAATGCAGGAAACTCATAAATACCTGCCCCTAAATTCACAGGATCTTCATTGCTGTCAGATGGCCGTCTAGCCTCTGTTGAAAAACCTCCAAGGAAGGAGAGCCCACCACCTCCCAAGGAAGCCTGTTTTACTGAGTGTCATGCTCTTCAATCAATAAATCTTTCCTTCCAAGAAATGTTGTTTTG
The DNA here is from genome assembly GCF_032191835.1 of Heteronotia binoei. Classification (NCBI taxonomy): domain Eukaryota; kingdom Metazoa; phylum Chordata; class Lepidosauria; order Squamata; family Gekkonidae; genus Heteronotia; species Heteronotia binoei. Next base: position 4,251,853 of record NC_083234.1, read on the forward strand.
AGGGGTCTGGAGACCAAGTCCTATGAAGAAAGGTTGAAGGTGCTGGGAATGTACAGCCTTGGACTGCAAGAAGATCAAATCAGTCATTCCTAAGGGAAATCAACCCTGACTGTTCCCTGGAAGGTCAGATGCTGAAGCTGAAGCTCAAATACTTTGGCCACCCAATGAGAAGGGAGCACTCACTGGAGAAGACCCTGATGCTGGGAAAGACAGAAGGCAAAAGAAGAAGGAGACAGCAAAAGATGAGATGGCTGGACAGCGTTACTAATGTAACTAACATGAATTTGAGCAGACTTCAGAGGATGGTGGAAGACAGGCGGGCCTGGCATGACTTGGTCCATGGGGTTGCAAAGGGTCGGACTCGACTGTGTGACTGAAGAAGAAAAAATTGTGAGTTTCCTGCATTGTGCAGGGGATTGGACTAGATGACCCTGGAAGTCCCTTCCAACTCTATGATTCTATGAATGTAGGAGACTGGCAGTACTTGACACAAGTGAGAGAACAGCTCTGAGAGAACTGTGACTGTGCCAAGGTCACTCAGCCTGCTTCTCGTGGAGGAGAAATGGGGAATCAAACCCAGTTCTCCAGATCAGAGTCCACCACTCTTAACCACTACACCACACTGTCTCTCTGTTTGCCAAACAGCGGGCTCTCGGTTCACAACTGAGAAGCAGGACATGAGCAAAATGAGTTGGTGCTCACGTGTAGCTGAGCATGCCTCGTGAAAGTTCTCCTCCCTGGGGAACTGTACTTTGCATCTGAAGAGTAATTAGAGTGTTCCTGTTCAGTGACAGGGCTTCTCTTTGATGCAGTGGATAATCACTAGGGTCCTGTTGGAGTCAACTGTATTCTGCTTAAAAACTCATCCATGCGTGCATGCAAATCCCTTGATCCGCCAACGTTTGGAAGTCTTTCGCGCTATATTCTGGACAGAATGAATGTGCATCAGGTAGGTGAGCAGAACTCTGGCGGCAAGCTCTGCCTCTTGCCCACTGTGTATCATATACTCTTGACCGAAGAACAGTACACTCCTATCTGGGATGGTCATCCTTTTCCACCGAGTATGCAGCTTCGGGAGAGATGCACATGGAGCGGTGAGGGAGGGAGGGGACACCCGTCTAGACAACCAGATCAGCCGAATAAACCCTGGCGACCAATGGGGTGACAGATGTCGCAGCCAGATCGCCCTCACATCCGCACTATATATCTTATCCCAAGAGGGATAATACTCGAGACTGAGAATATATGACTTATGCAGCAGGAAACTTTTAATTGAGATCCTCTTAATAAGATTCTTCTTTTTGAGTGGGAAAAAAAACCCTCTTTGAAATACAGGAGTTATTCATTGGGAGAGTTGCCCTTTGATGAAGTCCTTGAAACCCATCCGTATCCGGAAACTGCGTTGTATTATGCATATTGTTCTACAGCTGGTCTACAATAACTGAGGATGGAGAGTTGAGCTACAAGGAGAATTGTGTGCTACTGCTTTAAGAATCTGACCATTTGGGCACTGACATTTATCCTAACATGACACCTACAGAGGAGTCTGTCTAGCACTGTGTATAATTCATAATTGTATATTGTGGAATTTCTTCTGAATATAATTATTTATATAACCTAAGCGCAGCGTCTTACAAAACACACTTATTTTGCATTTAACAGGTGATTCCTTATTTTGTGTTCTCCTACTTTTGTTTTTGTCCACTATACATTTGGGGCAGAATGTCCATCTGCAAGTCCTATGGGGTAAGCATCTTTCCGAAAAAGACAAGGTTCCTGTTCACAGGGGAGAGAGACCTCTACGACTCTGCATGCTTTCTAATATGTGCAGACTCTTATCTGGGAGAACCGGGTTTGATTCCCCACTCCTCCACTTGCACCTGCTAGCATGGCCTTGGGTCAGCCATTAGCTCGTTCAGAGGTTGTCCTTGAAAGGGCAGCTGATGTGAGAGTCTTCTCCAGCCCCACCCACCTCACAGGGTGTCTGTTGTGGGGGAGGAAGGTAAAGGAGATTGTGAGCCGCTCTGAGACTCTTGAGTGGAGGGCGGGATATAAATCCAATATCTTAATCTACCTCACAGGGTGTCAGTTGTGGGGGAGGAAAGTAAAGGAGATTGTGAGCCGCTCTGAGACTCTTCGGAGTGGAGGGCGGGATATAAATCCAATATCTTCATCTACCTCACAGGGTGTCAGTTGTGGGGGAGGAAGGTAAAGGAGATTGTGAGCCGCTCTGAGACTCTTCAGAGTGGAGGGGGGGATATAAATCCAATATCTTCATCTACCTCACAGGGTGTCTGTTGTGGGGGAGGAAGGTAAAGGAGATTGTGAGCCACTCTGAGACTCTTTGGAGTGGAGGGCGGGATATAAATCCAATATCTTCATCTACCTCACAGGGTGTCAGTTGTGGGGGAGGAAGGTAAAGGAGATTGTGAGCCGCTCTGAGACTCTTCAGAGTGGAGGGGGGGATATAAATCCAATATCTTCATCTACCTCACAGGGTGTCTGTTGTGGGGGAGGAAGGGAAAGGAGATTGTGAGCCACTCTGAGACTCTTTGGAGTGGAGGGCGGGATATAAATCCAATATCTTCATCTACCTCACAGGGTGTCAGTTGTGGGGGAGGAAGGTAAAGGAGATTGTGAGCCGCTCTGAGACTCTTCAGAGTGGAGGGGGGGATATAAATCCAATATCTTCATCTACCTCACAGGGTGTCTGTTGTGGGGGAGGAAGGGAAAGGAGATTGTGAGCCACTCTGAGACTCTTTGGAGTGGAGGGCGGGATATAAATCCAATATCTTCTAATGGATGTGTGTAGGCAGAGGTAGATCTTGTAGCCATGATCCTTCCCACACATGTATATTCTTAGACTCTGACAGGGGCTTCAAGGATACCAAGATGGGAGTATGAATGGACTTCAATGGAAATGCACTCCAATGAGCACTTTGGTTTCCATGGCAAAATCTGAACCATCGAAGACTTAATGCAGATGATAGATCCAGGTGGGTAGCTGTGTTGGTCTGAAGCAGCAGAACAATGTTTGGGTCCAGCGGCACCTTTAAGACCAACAAAGTTTAATTCTGGGTATAAGTTTTCCTGCACATGCATGCAAAAGCGTATACCCAGAATTAAACTTTGCTGGTCTTAAAGGTGGTGCTGGACTCAAACTTTGTGAATGCAGATGAGAAAGCAGTACTCTTGGGCAATGGATTAGCTGGTCTGAGAGTACAGCCCTCCCACTTCTGGAGAATGGTTGCACTCCCTCATAAGAATTTTGTAGGGAGGCAACACAGGAGAGATCCAAGATCCACCTCTGCTCCGGAAGAATCCGATCACAGCTGTTTCCTTAAAAGTGTGTGTGCATGTGTGTTCCAGACAGGGATTTCTCATTGTTGAGGGTGAAAGAGGAGAGCCCAAAAGTAGGCTTGAAACTCAACATCAAAAAAACTAAGATCATGGCATCCGGCCCCATCACACCTTGGCAAATAGAAGGAGAAGACATGGAAGTAGCGACAGACTTCACATTTCTGGGATCCAAGTTCACTGCAGATGGTGACTGTAGCCATGAAATTAAAAGATGTTTGCTCCTTGGGAGGACAGCTATGGCAAACCTAGGCAGTATAATAAAAAGGAGAGACATCACCCTGCCAACAGAAGTTTGTATAGTCAAAGTGATGGTATTCCCAGTAGTAATGTATGGCTGTGAGAGTTGGACCATAAGGAAGGCCGAGCACAGAAGAATAGATGCTTTCGAGCTGTGGTGCTGGAGAAGACTCCTGAGAGTCCCTTGAACTGCAAGAAGATCAAATCAGTCAGTCCTAAGGGAAATCAACCCTGATCGTTCCCTGGAAGGTCAGATGCTAAAGCTGAAGCTCAAATCCTTTGGCCACCTAATGAGAAGGGAGCACTCCCTGGAGAAGATCCTGATGCTGGGAAAGATAGAAGGCAAAAGAAGAAGGGGATGGCAAAAGATGAGATGGCTGGACAGTGTTAGTGATATAACTAACATGAATTTGAATGGACTTAGGAGGATGGTGGAAGATAGGAGGGCCTGGCATGACTTGGTCCATGGGGTCGCAAAGAGTCAGACTCAACTGTGCGACCGAACAACAAAAAGTACCCTAAGATATTTTCTGCGCACATTATTTCTCTCCAGCTTTGCACAACGGACTGTGGGGCCAGAAGCCAAGGTGTTTTGAACCTGCCATTTAGTAGTTCGAAACCGTGTTTTGCCTTGGAACATTTTTCAGCACCACGGCCAGAGCTCAGCCTTCTCCGCTTGCTGCAGGCAAGAGAGAGGGGGAAAAAAGAACCCTAACCAGTTTGGGGAGAGAAACAAGAACATCCTGTGTACAGTTAGCACATTAGAGTTTCCCGGCGGGTCCCTGAGCAAACTTCGGAGGATGGTGGAAGACAGGAGGGCCTGGTGTGACTTGGTCCAGGGGGTCGCAAAGAGTCGGACTTGACTATACAATTGAACAACAACAACAACAAAGCCCCCCATCCTTGGAGTGCCCTCCGTTTTGGGGCCCACCAGGCTCCTACCCTGTTGGTATTTAGGTGCCAGGCTAAAATATTTCTGTTGGTCAGGCTTTTAATTCTAGCGTTTGCTCTACCTACTAGTCATCTGTTTTAGTACTTTGATGTCAAGGCCTGCATCCCTCATGTTTAATGTTTATTTCGATGTGCTGCCCTCTTGTATTACACTGATGGCTGGGCTCATTGGAAGGGGTTTAGCGCTGATGGCGTAGTTTTATTAGGTCGTTGTATTAATTGTTAATTTTAATGGTTTGAGTTATTTATCAATAGCCCCTTTGGACAGCTCTCTGGAGAGATGGCATCTTGGTCTTCCATACTTGAGGAATAAAAAGTATTTAGAAGTTTTAGCTGGTCAGACGTGCAGTAACCAGAGTGTTGCCTGATCCTTTTTATACCGGTCTTGCATTATATTCCTTGGTTGATGTTCTGTTTCCAAACCCAACTCCAAATGATGCTTTTGACCAGGGCTTTTTTTTAATAGCAGGAATGCAGTTCCACCTGACTTGGTATCAGGGGGTGTGGCCTAATATACAAATGAGTTCTTGCTGGTTTTTTTCTCCAAAAAAGCCCTGGTTTTGACCCTTCATGGTCCGAATGCTTTGGGGCCTGGTCATCATCTAGACCCCCTCCTCCTTGTCTCAGCATTAAAGCTGTCTTGTCTGAACTGTAGTGGAGAGGCTACAAGCATAGCCAGCTTCAAGAGGGGAGTGGATAAAAATATGGAGCAGAGGTCCATCAGTGGCTATTAGGCACAGGGTGTGTGTGTGTGTGAATATGTATGTATGTATATGTGTGTGTGTGTATATATATATATATTGGCCGCTGTGTGACATAGACTGTTGGACTGGATGGGCCATTGGCCTGATCCAACAGGACTTCTCTTATGTTCTTATGTGACACAGAGTGTTGGACTGGATGGGCCATTGACCTGATCCAACAGGGCTTCTCTTATGTTCTTATGTGACTCAGAGTGTTGGACTGGATGGGCCATTGGCCTGATCCAACAGGACTTCTCTTATGTTCTTATGTGACACAGAGTGTTGGACTGGATGGGCCGTTGGCCTGATCCAACAGGACTTCTCTTATGTTCTTATGTGACACAGAGTGTTGGACTGGATGGGCCATTGGCCTGATCCAACATGGCTTCTCTTAGGTTCTTATGTGACTCAGAGTGTTGGACTGGATGGGCCGTTGGCCTGATCCAACAGGGCTTCTCTGATGTTCTTATGTGACACAGAGTGTTGGACTGGATGGACCACTGGCCTGATCCAACAGGGCTTCTCTTATGTTCTTATGTGACTCAGAGTGTTGGACTGGATGGGCCATTGACCTGATCCAACATGGCTTCTCTTATGTTCTTATGTGACTCAGAGTGTTGGACTGGATGGGCCATTGGTCTGATCCAACAGGGCTTCTCTTAGGTTCTTATGTGACACAGAGTGTTGGACTGGAGGGGCCTCTGGCCTGATCCAACAGGGCTTCTCTTATGTTCTTATGTGACTCAGAGTGTTGGACTGGATGGGCCATTGGTCTGATCCAACAGGGCTTCTCTTAGGTTCTTATGTGACACAGAGTGTTGGACTGGATGGGCCATTGGTCTGATCCAACAGGGCTTCTCTTATGTGACTCAGAGTGTTGGACTGGATGGGCCATTGGTCTGATCCAACAGGGCTTCTCTTATGTGACTCAGAGTGTTGGACTGGATGGGCCATTGGTCTGATCCAACAGGGCTTCTCTTATGTTCTTATGTTCTTCCTCTGCTGTTTATGTATCTACATGTTTTTTACTCTGTTCACTTCTCACTTTTCTCTGGGCAGAGATACCAGGAGCCGATCCTCCATCCAGGCCCCAACCAGAAGAAGAAGAATTGCAGATGTATACCCCACCCTCCTCTCTGAATCAGAGACTCAAAGTGGTTTACAATCTCCTTTATCTCCCCCCCACAACAGACACCTTCTGAGGTGGGTGGGGCTGCAGAGAGCTCTCCCAGCAGCTGCCCTTTCAAGAGCAACTTCTACGAGAGCTCTGGCTGACCCAAGGCCATTTCAGCAGCTGTAAGTGGAGGAGTGGGGAATCAAACCGGTTCTCCAGATAAGAGCCCGCACACTTGACCATTACATCAAACTAGCTCTCACCCTGCACAGGCTGTCATTGTGCACAGTGTCCAGGACTCTCAGGAGGTCCAAAGGGCTGCTCCTCTACATGGACACTGGATTATTTCAGTGTGCCTTCCATTCTGAGCAGCAATTGAACTCTGTTGTTTGTGTGGCTGTCTACCTTTGGTAGGGGGGAGATATATAGTTAATTTGTGCTCAATGATCTGTGGTGATAAGACAGTTCTGCCTGTGGTGTGTTTGCACTCCGATAGCTCAGCCATACGTGCGCATCATTGCCTGATGCTGTGCCAATCTAGGGAGACATGGATGTCTGGACTAGTCCTAAAAGCATCCAAAATTGTTACGAACGAAATACGAGCCTTCTCGGAGTGTAAGAGAACTCCTGTGCCCTATTGATCTGCCGAGTCCGAGTCTTCAGCGCTGCCATTATCCGAATGATATCTGAACCCATCCAGCTTCTGCTTGAAAAAGAAGCTTTGCAGACTGGAAGCTCCAGAGAAGGAAATTGCCTGCATGAGAGACTCTGAGACCAGCCTCATTGGAGCCTAGGGTTGCCAATCCCCAGGTGGGAGAAGGGGATCCCCCCGTTTGGAGGCCCTTCCCCCGCTTCAGGGTCATCAGGAAGCGAGAGCAGGGAGGGAAATGTCTGCTGGGCACCTCATTATTCCCTAGGGAGACCGATTCTCATAGAGTATAGTGGGGAATTGATCCACTGATATCTGGGGCTCTTGAGTGCTGTATTTTGCCTCACTAACCTGTTACATTTCTTTGAGGGGGTGAACAAACATGTGGACAAAGGAGACCCGATAGATGTTGTTTACCTTGACTTCCAGAAAGCTTTTGATAAAGTTCCTCATCAAAGGCTCCTTAGAAAGCTTGAGAGTCATGGAGTAAAAGACAGGTCCTCTTGTGGATCAAAAACTGGCTGAGTAATAGGAAGCAGAGAATGAGTATAAATGGGCAGTCTTCGCAGTGGAGGATGGTAAGCAGTGGGGTGCCGCAGGGCTCGGTACTGGGTCCCATGCTCTTTAACTTGTTCATAAATGATTTAGAGTTGGGAGTGAGCAGTGAAGTGGCCAAGTTTGCGGATGACACTAAATTGTTCAGGGTGGTGAGAACCAGAGAGGATTGTGAGGAACTCCAAAGGGATCTGTTGAGGCTGTGTGAGTGGGTGTCAACGTGGCAGATGCGGTTCAATGTGGCTAAGTGCAAAGTAATGCACATTGGGGCCAAGAATCTTAGCTACAAATACAAGATGATGGGTGTGAACTTGCAGAGACTGACCAAGAGAGAGATCTTGGGGTCGTGGTAGATAACTCACTGAAAATGTCAAGACAGTGTGCGATTGCAATAAAAAAAGGCCAACGCCATGCTGGGAATGATTAGGAAGGGAATTGAAAACAAATCAGCCAGTATCATGCTGGCCCATATGAGCCCCAGAGAGCACTGAGGTCAGCAGGGAAAAACAAGCTGACCATCCCAGGGCCAAAAGAGGCTAAACTTCAGAACACTCGTGCACGGGCCTTTTCCATCGCGGCCCCATGCTTATGGAATCAGCTCCCAGAGGAGGTGCGGGCCCTGCGGAACCTTGACCAGTTCCGCAGGGCCTGCAAGACCACCCTTTTCAAGCTGGCTTTTACAGACTGCTGACTTATGATGGTTAAATAAAGGGACCCGCCAACATGATTTGTTTATTGAATTGCTTTTATATGAACCGAACTGAATTGTTTTTAAATAATGTTAATTTTAATGTCTGTATACCTATTGTACTGTATTGTATACCTATATATGTTGTTAGCCGCCCTGAGCCTGCTTCGGCGGGGAGGGCGGGATATAAATAAAATTTTATTATTATTATTATCATAATGCCCCTGTATAAATCGATGGTGCGTTCTCATTTGGAATACTGTGTGCAATTCTGGTCACCGCACCTCAAAAAGGATATTATAGCATTGGAAAAAGTCCAGAAAAGGGCAACTAGAATGATTAAAGGGTTGGAACACTTTCCCTATGAACAGAGGTTGAAACGCTTAGGGCTCTTTAGCTTGGAGAAACGTCGACTGTGGGGTGACATGATAGAGGTTTACAAGATTATGCATGGGATGGAGAAGGTAGAAAAAGAAGTCCTTTTCTCCCTTTCTCACAATACAAGAACACGTGGGCATTCGATGAAATTGCTGAGCAGTCAGGTTAAAACGGATAAAAGGAAGTCCTTCTTCACCCAAAGGGTGATTAACGTGTGGAATTCACTGCCACGGGAGGTGGTGCGGCTACAATCATAGCCAGCTTCAAGAGGGGGTTATATAAAAATATGGAGCAGAGGTCCAACAGTGGCTATTAGACACAGTGTGTGTGTGTGTGTGTGTGTGTGTGTGTGTGTGTATATATATATATATATATATATATATATATATATATATATATATATATATATATATATATATATATATTGGCCACTGTGTGACACAGTGTTGGACTGGATGGGCCATTGGCCTGATCCAACATGGCTTCTCTTATGTTCTTACCCAACTTGGATCTAGCAACCCCAATTCTCCCATCAGCTCTTGAAGGATTGGCTACATCAGGGGGTGGGGCCTAATATGCAAAGGAGCGCCTGCTAGAATTCCACCCCTGCGGATGATTATAAGCCACTTTGAGACTCTAGGGTAGAGAAAAGTGGGGTATAAAACCCAACTCTTCTTCACATTCTTCTTCATCATCATCACCTGCCCCCCTCTGTAAAATGCAGCACCTGCATTCGTTAACCCATTTTCTGATTCTGCCATTTTCCTGGGACTCCAGATTGGGTTAAATATTTGAATTATAAGCCTGTGCAAAGACAAGTCGCTTGTCTGTTTGGGCCAAGCTGCAAATTCCATCTTGCATCTGTAGGTGTGGGAACCTCTCCAGCTGGGATTTCCATGGGATTTCCAACTTTAAAGCTGGTCATCTTTCAGCTGTAACTCACCCAACTGAAGAGGAGCCCAGTGTGCCTGGCTCTTGCTGCAGATTTCCTGCCAGACAAATATTCGGTTCATCTTGAATGCAGAGGGTGGAGGCGGAGGGAAGAGAGTCTGCCTTGCTTGGTACAGAATTATAGGGAGGGAGCGATGTCTGTTACCTGTCCAACCCCAATCTGAGGCCACATTTTCCTCCCAAGCGTTTTCTCTGCTAGCGACTCCTCCCTCTCCCCAACACAGCGGTGCCCCCAATTATACTTCCAGCCTGGTGCCTGCAAAACACACCAAAGGGATTAGTTATCAGAGTGTAAGATTCATAGTGCTGCTGCTCCCCCAGATAAAGTAATAATTCCAGAGCAACTTTCCAAACTGCAATTTATTCCAGTAGTAAAACATCGAGAAGGTAAATCACAAAGGGCATAATCACTTCTTTTCTTCCTTGTAAATCATGCCATGTTTGAAAAAGGAACGGCCTCTCTGCATGCAAAGGCGGGATCTGCATGCTGTACATTGGGGGGTGGGGGGGTGGGGAAGGAGAACTGGGGAAGAACTTTAGTGTGCATAAATGTGCCTAAATGTGAACGAATGGTGGTATTTAAAGCCAGTCCACGTCGGCACAAGAGCGGCATGGAAATCTGCCCGTAGATATGCGGCCTGTAACTCTTCCTCACGCTGCATCATGGCTCTGCAGACACAAACAGGAGGCAGCCTTGGGGAGGCGGGAGTCTAACTGTAGATTCCAAGTTAAGAAAATTCTGCATCTTTGGCCAGCAGCGGAAGTGTTTCAAGACTGTAATGAGGGATATGTTTGCAGTGGCAGACTAGGTCTAAAAATACTGGTGGCCAGGCAGGACTGTATCTACATGTTTTTTGAGTGGGGGGGGGGGAATTAAAAAATGACACCCGCTTATGAGCCATTCTATCTTATGATCCCATAGAATACAATGGACTCCATACCCAATGTAGCACCCCCCCCTCTATCGGCGCTCGGGGCAAGCACCCCCCACTGCCCCCCCCCCCAGATCCGGTCCTGTGGCCAGGAGACATCGAGGGCCCACCCACAGCCATCAGGCTATAATTGAATTTGCATAAGAAATAAATAAAATTTCAAAAAAAAATACATAAGTGGAAAAAAGGTACAATTAAAACTTTTGCAAAATAAATGTACATATTTTTAGTAATTACACCGTGCATATATTGTACATATTACTGGCAGTATACAGTAGATCCTAAAAGTAAATACAGATTGCCTTTTCTCCAGGGGAGCCGATCTCTGCCAGCTGGAGATCAGCTGTAAAAGCGGGAGATCCCCAGGCCCCACCTGGAGGCTGGCAACCCTAAATACAATGTAAATTTAAGCTGCGTTACAGTAATAATATTGGGACTTCTATTATATTTATAAGCTACTAAAAGGTCACTAACATTTTAAACATGTTGTCTAATGTTTAAGGGGGCCCACTTGCCATCGGGCAAGCAAACACCCTGGCCAGTCCACCACTGCATGCTTGGATAAAACAGCAATTTCACTCACTAGGAATCACTTCCGAGCCCCCACCCCTGTACACAAGGCTTTTTTTTGTAGCAGAAACTCCTTTGCATATTAGGCCACACACTCCTTACTGTAGCCAATCCTCCTGGAGTTTACAGTAGACCCTGTACTAAGAGCCCTGTAAGCTCTTGGAGGAGTGGCTACATCAGGGGGTGTGTGGCCTAATATGCAAAGGAGCTCCTGCTACAAAATAAAAGCCCTGCCTGTGCACATAAAAGAAATCTCTCTTCGCTGCGTGAGTATAGCCCACCCTGCCCTGCCGCTGTTTGCTAAATTGTCAAGAGTGATTTGGCTCTTTTTGGTAAAAACAGGCTAGAGCAATAAGATTGGCCTTCTATTTTTTTTTTTTAACCCACAGTGCACAGTGCAGCAGAGGTGAGAGCTGGTGGGCGGTGCACAGGGCCTGCGTGTTCATGCTTGGCCTTTATGTGCATAAGATGCCAGAGTCCAGATGCCTCTCGCCAGTGTTTAATGTTAAAGACTTGGGTGATGCGCCTTAAAGCACGCAAACATCAGCAACTCACGCAAGAAAGGTTATTATCTCCCAAAGGCAAGAACAGACCAATTCTGCATTTAGCACTTGTGTCTTTTCTTTGTGGGGCTCCTCACGGCGGCTCTTTCCCCTGGATTCTGGCATCTCTGGAGTGGAGCTGCATGTTCCCTGCTTGCTCCTTGCCCTGCATAAACAATACCATCACTTGCATTTCAACAAATTCAATTCTCTTTGTAAGAGATAGGAGAGGGATATGATGTACCATCAAAAGGGAAAACGTGCCTTTTGACTAACCCCTGCCAGAGTGCCCCTCTCAGAACTGGCACAGGCGACTATTTCACCTCCACAATCAGACACTCAACTCCACCTACAATGCAGTTTAAATCCCAGGGGTAGAATTCTAGCAGGAGTGCCTTTGCATATTAGGCCACACCCTGTTGATGTAGCCCATCCTCCAAGAACTTTTTTAAAAAAGAGCCATGTAAGCTCTTGGAGGATGGGCTACATCAGGGAGGTGTGGCCTGATATGCAAAGGAGTTCCTGCTAGAATCCCACCCCTGTTAAATACTCCACATGGCGTGATGATGATCCTGACCCAGATGGGCCAGACTAGCCTGATCTCATCAGATCTCGGAAGCTAAGGAAGGTCAGCCCTGGTTAGAACTTGGATGGGAGACCACCGAGGAAGTCCAGGGGTGCTACGCAGAGGCAGGCAATGTCAATCAGCTCTGAACACCCCAAGAGGGAGTCACCAGAAGTCATCTGCAACTTGATGGCCCTTTCCACCACCACCACCATGGTTTGTCTGACTGTCATGGATGACCACCTGGGAGCGAGAGAGGTCAACCTGGGGGGCTTTGCCAGCTGCATAGGAGCCGATTGTCTTTGGGGTATGTGGCTTCACTCTCCAGCAGCCTGCTAGGCCCAACCAGGTGCGAGGCTGTGGGAAGGGCACAGAGTTCCTTGGCCCTCAGGGAAATCAGTGAGGGTTTTTTTTTTTTGTTCTTGATTCCAGTGAAAAACAGGACAGCGTCTCAAAATGCAAGACAAACAAGGGCCGTAATGAGTCTGACAACCCTACCATGGCTGTGCCATTGCCGAGCACGAGGCGGTAATGAATGGTAATTCTTCAAACCTAGACATTTGCTGTTTTTCCCCCCTTCCTTAACAACTGAACTGATTAGAATGAAACTTTGACTTGATTAGCGATTATTGTCTCTGCATGGCGGTTCCATGGAGCCCTCTCATTTTCTTGGTTTGTTTTTTAAGAAACATTGGCAGGCGTCTCGTCCCCTGATTTAATGCTTGGATTCTCCGTTCCATATTCATTTGTTTTCTCTCCCCCCCCCCCTTTCCTTTCTCAAAAGCAAAAGCTTGAATCATTGCATACTTTCTTCGGTCTTCCCCTCCCCTTTCTCCCTCTCTTTAAATCTTCAAAAATTTTGCAAAACTTTACATAAACTTTGGAACAAACTTTCCCGGCATCTCTCACTGAGCAGCAGCATAACTTATCATTGGAACTCTCTGTCTGGGGCAGAAATGCTCTGTCTTCTTGGTGCTTGGGGGGGCACAGTGGGAGGCCTTCTAATGTCCTGGCCCCACTGATGGACCTCCTGTTGGCACTTGGGGTTTTTTTGGCCACTGTGTGATGCAGAGTTTTGGACTGGAGGGACCACTGGCCTGATCCAACATGGCTTCTCTTATGTTCTCATGGTTTCTGTTCAGGGTTTTGAAACGCACATTTTTTTTTCTTACCCTGGCTTTTTGAACTTCTGCCTATGCAGAACTTCTGCCTATGCATAAATCCCTCCTTTGGGATTTATGAGTGCACAATCTCTCACCAGCCTAGCTTGAGCTCATTGAATCTTGGAAGCTAAACTGGGTTGGCCCTGAGTGACCACCAAGAAGTCCCGGGTTGCTATGCAGAGGCAGCAATGGCAAACCACCTCTGAACATCTCTTGCCTACAAAACCCTGTGGTGTCACCATAAGTCAGCTATGACATCACAGCTTTTTCCACCACCACCAATTCACTTCCAAGTGCCCAGTGAAGTAATGCAGTCCATTTTAGAGCTTTTCACCTGGCGCTCCAGGAGTGTGCCGTTGCATGGGGAATCTCGGGGATGTGATCTCTTAGTCCAGGACCATAATAGCTGAGCAAACTTGCATTCTGTGCATGTCTGGAGTGCTTCTTGGCTGGGATGGCAATAGGCGTGGAATGGGTTTGAAAAGGACCACAACACCCGGCAGGGATAACAAATTCTAAATAATGATAGAACAAAGTTTGAATCCAGTGCCACCTTTAAGCTCAGCAAAGTCTTAAAGATTCCACTGGTCTCAAACTTTGTTCTGCTGCTTCAAACCAACACGTTCACCCCCCTGAATCTATCAAAATGATCTAAATAATACCACCAATAGCAAGGATTGCGTCTCTGAGAGAGATTTCACAGTCAACGACTTGAGAGCCAGCAAAGGGGTCTGGCTGAGAGACACTTCACATGTTAGACCCCTGTGGAGGGGTCTGGAAGTGCTAATTCTTTCTACACCCCCCCCCCCCCAACAAACTCACACACCGGGCATTGGCATTGCTCTCAAGGCAAGCAGGAATGCAAATGTGACAACTAGCATGGATAGACATCACACTCTTTGAACCCTGGCCAAGCCAGCCGGAACTCTATTCCTGTGCATTCCTGCTCAAAAAAAGCCCTGTATTGAACAAAGGAGAAATTCCTGGAGATTGGGGGGGGGGGGGCCTCAGAATACAGGAGCTTGGGGAGCGGAGGGACCTCAGCAGGGTAGAATGCCATAGGGTCCAAAACATCTCCCTCTTCAGGCTCCACCCCCAAATCTTCAGGAATTTCCCAACCCAAAGTTGAACTTATGAACATAATGAAGCTGCCTTATACTGAATCAGACCCTCCTGGGTCCATCAAAGTCAGTCTTGTCTACTCAGACTGGCAGAGCTCTCCAGTGTCTCAAGCTGAGGTTTTTCACACCTACTTGCCTGGACCCTTTTTAGTTGGAGATGCCGGGGATTGAACCTGGGACTTTCTGCTTACCAAGCAGATGCTCTGCCACTGAGCCACCGTCCCTCCCCTAATGGAGTTGGTAACGCTAAGAGGCATTGACTGAGACTCTGTAGTTTGCCCAAGTAGCTCCAGTCCTTGTTCCACCAGGAAGCCGTTTCCCAAACTTTCCTGGGTTTAGTAAGTCAGAATCATCAGGTGCTTGAAGGAGGAAGAATATGGTAGCATTATTGATGAGGAAGACCCCTGCTCTCTTCCTGGCCTGCCTTAATGAGAGCAGAGACTCACTCCCGGGATCCAGCCCGCTCTTTGGGAACTCGGTAGCTCTCAAGCAGGCTGCAGTGCACGATGTTCATACCAGAGGTTCTCCCCTCCCTCCCGAGGAGCACAGCCCAGATGCCAAACATTTCAATTCCCACCTCTTTATTAAATAATAACTGATATTTACTTTAGTGTCTCTTTATCGCTGGAGCTCCTAAAACTTGGCAAACTTTAATTAATAGTTGTTTTAATAGTTAAATAACCTTCAGAATGGCTTTTCATTTACTCCAGGCCCCTCTGAAATGAAGTCATAATGATCTAAGTCAAGTGACAGCAACACAACATCTGGCGGAATATTTGCAGGTTATTAATGAGACGCGTCAACCGGCACAAGCAGCAGGCGGAGATTTTATTTCTCGCATCCCTCTGCTCAGAGAACAAAAGGGAGCTGCCTTCTAGGCTCCCGGTCCACTTGCGGTCCCAGGGGACTTTGCAGTCCTAGGGCCAGTTCAATTTTGCACCCTTTTTTGTTTGCATTTTTGATGACATCTGTCACAGGTAAGAATCAACCTCTGGAACTCATTAAGAACAGAAGAGAAGCCATGTTGGATCAGGCCAGTGTCCCATCCAGTCCAACAGTCTGTGTCATATAAAAACATAAGAGAAGCCCTGTTGGATCAGGCCAATGGCCCATCCAGTCCAACACTCTGTGTCACATAAGAACAGAAGAGAAGCCCTGTTGGATCAGGCCAATGGCCCATCCAGTCCAACACTCTGTGTCATATAAGAACATAAGAGAAGCCCTTTTGGATCAGGCCAATGGCCCATCCAGTCCAACACTCTGTGTCACATAAGAACATAAGAGAAGCCATGTTGGATCAGGCCAATGGCCCATCCAGTCCAACACTCTGTGTCACATAAGAACATAAGAGAAGCCATGTTGGATCAGGCCAATGGCCCATCCAGTCCAACACCCTGTGTCACATAAGAACATAAGAGAAGCCATGTTGGATCAGGCCAATGGCTCATCCAGTCCAACACTCTGTGTCACATAAGAACATAAGAGAAGTTACGTTGGATCAGGTCAATGGCCCATCCAGTCCAACACTCTGTGTCACACAGTGGCCAAAAAACCCAGGAGCCATCGGGAGGTCCACCAGTGGGGCCAGGACACTAGAAGTCTTCTCACTGTTGCCCCCCCCAAGGACCAAGAATGCAGAGCATCACTGCCCCAGACATAAGAACATGAGAGAAGCCATGTTGGATCAGGCCAGTGGCCTATTCAGTCCAACACTCTGTCTCACACAGTGGCAAAAAAAACCCAGGAGCCATCAGGAGGTCCACCAGTGGGGCCAGGACACTAGAAGTCCTCTCATTGTTGCCCCCCCCCCCCCCAAGCACCAAGAATGCAGAGTATCACTGCCCCATACATAAGAACATGAGAGAAGCCATGCTGGATCAGGCCAATGGACCATTCAGTTCAACACTCTGTTTCACACAATGGCCAAAAAAACCAGGAGCCATCAGGAGGTCCACCAGTGGGGCCAGGACATTAGAAGTCCTCTCACTGCCCCCCCCCCGCAAGAACCAAGAATGCAGAGCATCACTGCCCCAGACATAAGAACATGAGAGAAGCCATGTTGGATCAGGCCAATGGGCCATTCAGTCCAACACTCTGTGTCACAAAGTGGCCAAAAAACCCAGGAGCCATCAGGAGGTCCACCAGTGGGGCCAGGACACTAGAAGTCCTCTCACTCTTGCCCCCCCCGGCACCAAGAATGCAGAGCATCACTGCCCCAGACATAAGAACATAAGAGAAGCCATGTTGGTTCAGGCTAATGGCCCATTCAGGCCAACACTCTGTGTCACACAGTGGCCAAAAAACCCAGGTGCCATCAGATGGTCCATCAGTGGGGCCAGGACACTAGAAGCCCTCCTACTGTGCCCCCCCCACCAAGAGCACCAAGAATACAGAGCATCACTGCCCCAGACATAAGAACATGAGAGAAGCCATGTTGGATCAGGCCAATGGCCCATTCAGTCCAACGCTCTGTGTCACGCAGTGGTCAAAAAACCCAGGAGCCATCAGGAGGTCCATCAGTGGGGCCAGGACACTAGAAGTCCTCACACTGTTGCCCCCCCTCCCAAACACCAAGAATACAGAGCATCACTTGCCCCAGACAGAGAGTTTCAACATTGCCACAGTATATAGTGACAGCTTCTCACGTAGAGGGTTTTAAGGGGGAAAGAGGCTGGGAAATCTGAGGAATCCATGGGAAATCCATGGAGAAGACATTTTTAATAGCTAGCCCAGACTCACCTGAAGAAGAAGATATTGGATTTATATCTCGCCCTCCACTCCGAAGAGTCTCAGAGCGGCTCACAATCTCCTTTACCTTCCTCCCCCACAACAGACACCCTGTGAGGTGGGTGGGGCTGAATGGGCTCTCACAGCAGCTGCCCTTTCAAGGACAACCTCTGCCAGAGCTATGGCTGACCCAAGGCCATGCTAGCAGGTGCAAGTGGAGGAGTGGGGAATCAAACCCGGTTCTCCCAGATAAGAGTCCACACACTTAACCACTACACCAAACCGGCTCTCCTGATCTCATCAGATTTCAGAAGCTAAGCAGGGGGTTAGCCCTGGATACTATTTGGATGGGAGACCACCAAAGAATACCTGGGGGATTGTGCAGTGATGGGCAATCAATGGGGAACCACCTCTGAATGCCTCTTGTCTTGGAAACCCTGTGGGGTTGCCGTAGGACGGTTGTGACTTGACAGCAAAACAAAAAACCGCAGCAACATTAGTATAGGCAGCTAAATGGAACCTCCTTCTCCAGAGGCAGTTTATCCAGCTCAACATTAGGAAGAACTTCCTGAAAGTTAGAGTGGTTCCTCAGTGGAACAGGCTTCCTCAGGAGGTGGTGGACTCTCCTTCCTTGGAGGTTTTTAAACAGAGGCTAGATGGCCATCTGACAGCAATGAAGATCCTGTGAATTTAGGAGGAAGTGTTTGTGAGTTTCCTGCATTGTGCAGGGTGTTGGACTAGATGACCCTAGAGGTCCCTTCCAACTCTAGGATTCTATGATCTATGAATACCAGTACTTTGGAGGCGACAGCAGGGGGAGATGAGGGCTCCCGTGCACTTTTTGCAGAACGTCTGGGCCATCTGGCTGGCCAGTGGCCATGGTGGAAATTAGATGCAGGGCTTGTTGGAACTTTAATCCAATCCAACGAGCTCTTCTTACGTTTCCTGTTTCATTCTAAAATGTTCCTCCCTGTGTTATGATTTGGCCCCTCTTGTAGAGCTTCAAGAAAGGGGCTCTTTTTTTGATTTGGATGCAGCAAATCCCAGTCCAGGACACACGGAGGTGGAAGAAGAAATTGGATTTATATCCCATCCTATACTCTGAGTCTCAGAGTGGTCACAGTCTCCTTTACCTTCCTCCCCCACAACAGACACCCTGTGAGGTAAGTGGGGCTAAGAGAGCTCTTACAGCAGCTGCCCTTTCAAGGACAGCTCCTACAAAAGTTACGGCTGACCCAAGGCCATTCCAGCAGGTGCAAGTGGAGGAGTAGGAAATCAGACTTGGTTCTCCCAAATAAGAATCCACACACTTAACCACTACACCAAACTGGCTTTCAGTTGGATATCAGTTGCTTGAATTTCAGTTTCTTGGGGCAGAAGAAGAAGGTAAGCTTCCATGCGGATGACATGGACCACTACCCAACTCCCTACAGAAATACTGTGTAGTATGCCTCAGGGTCTGAAGATGCCTCTAGCACGCTCCTGTTCATGACTGGGCCATCCTTCATTGCACTTGGGACGTGGGTCATCCCAGCAGTCCTCGTTGTCTGGGAATGTTCCTTGGCCTCGCCCTCCACGCCACCCACTCGCCAGCTGAATGTGCTTTGTCTTCTCCAGGAGCCTGAGACATGTCCACCGCCTAAGTGGCAGGAGTGCCATTGATTTATCACTCGATGCAATCTTTGCCATCTGTTTTTATATTGCTTTCAGCACAAGATAAGTGGTTCCCGGATAGTGCCGAGCTTGAGAGATTGCAAAGTTCATGAGTTTGCAGAATTTATGATAAGGCAGAAAATTGTCTTAGTGCATCATTCATAGAAGCAACGTCCAGAACAAATGGCGCAACCTCCAGATGTTTCCTTCAGTTCGGAAAGTTTTGATAACTGCTAACCTCCTGGCTGGCTGGTCAGTGATTTAAGACTGGTGAGCCTATTAACTCAGTCCACAATTTGTCTTGTGGAGTTCAAAGAGCTTTCCCTGTCCCCTTTCTACTAAATACACCCATTATGATGAAAAATGCCTTTGACAACAAAAAAGTCAACTTCTTTTGGTCAAGGTCTTACTGCATTGTATGGACACCTTAGAGACCAGACTGGGTCCACTCTCCCAACCCATCTTTCACAATCCCTGTGTTTGCAAGATGGCTTAAAATTCAAGATGTCCGTGTTCTGTGGGGCTGTGCATTCCTCTCACTCTGAAGTCCAAAAAAGACCACATCACACCATCTTTTTATGTGGCTCTTTCAAGCATTTTGTGTGGCTCTTGAAGCCCCCCTCGCCTCATTGACTGATTTGGAAAAGGCATTCCTCTCTTTAAATCACTTCTCCAAGTCAAGTCAGCTGGTGGCTTGCAGAATGCATTTAAAGTTGTTTTCTTTCCACCTCTCCCTCCCTCCCTATTATTTCCTTCCTTCCTCCCTCCCTCCCTCCTTCCCTCCCTCCCTGTCTTTTGGTATTGACATCTGATGTTCATGTCTTGAGGCTCTCAACATCTGACATTTATTCCATGTGACTCTTAAGTTAAGGAAGTTTGGCCACCCCTGGGCTAGATGAAAATGAGGCAACAGAAACGGCAAGTGTCCAGCATCAACAGGGGGGCGGAGGAGAGGGAACCATTAGAATCACAGTCCTGAACTTTAATATCTAACACTGTTGTCAAGCATGGTGAAATTCCATTGATAATTGATTGTTTTAGGCTCCTGCCTAAACTTGGTCTATGAAGTATCATGGAGGATCCAACTGTGTTAGCTTGTTATTCTTTCCCTCCCCCCCCCCCCTTCTTGCTTTATGACTTATAATTAGAAGTAGTGAGACCTGAAACCAAGTAATCAGCACCTTCCCATACATTCCTGTAAGGGAGTACGAGACATCTGGGGAAAGCAAGGACAAAGTCCTGAGAACACTATGGGAACGTAGACATTTATGATAGTTTATGTGTGAATGCTACCCCGCACCCCCCATCCCTTGGAATCCTTTTGAAGTAAGCCTTAAAAGTGTTGTATTGGCAGCATTACTCTCAAGAACCTGTTACACCAAAGTATCGATCTATCAATAAACGTAGTCTTTGTATCAACTTCGACTCGTCATTGAACCCGCATGCTTGACAACTGTGGGATCAAAACATGGAGAAAGAGCAGAATCCAAAGAGCTTGATTTGAATCCAGCAGCACCTTAGAGACCAACAAGGCTTTCGGGGCATGAGCTTCTAAGAGTCAAAACGCCCTTTGTCAGGCACCACTGAAGAATCCAAGGATTCTAAACTCTGCCTTGTCTGTTTCTTTTGGCCCAGGCCCAGGGACAGTTATCGGCTCTCCTCCGTGATTCTGGTGCTGTTGGTTGTTTTATGTGTTTTTACTGAATTGTCTTATAATTTTAAATTTTGTTTTAATTACTCAAAATGGTTTTTATGTGCTTGGCGACCCAAAGGCAGCATAAACACATTTTATCGTTTTAAACAATTTATTGGTAGCATATGGTTACAAAGCTTATCTATTTCTTAATTTTTTCTTTTTTTTCACATTAACCCATATGACATTTCCATCCCCCCTCCCTCCAATGTTGACTTCCCCGAGGTTATAAGTTCAAATCCATACTAAAGGCACTTCTGATTGCTCAAAGTTCCGTATATATATTCTTACAACTAAAAAAATGTCCAATATTTCTTTACTTTCCAAGTTTTCTCCATATATCCTTTAAATTTTCTCCACTCCCTTTTGAATATCTCTAAATCATAGTCTCTTAGTGTTCTGGTTAATTTGTCCATTTCACACCACGATAAAACTTTCATGGTCCATTCCCATTTCTCTGGTATTTTTTCTTGCTTCCAAAGCTGCGCGTACAAAGTCCTAGCAGCTGATAACAGGTACCAAATTAAAGTCCTGTCTTCTTTTGGGTATTTTTCTAATTGTAATCCAAGTAAAAACGTCTCTGCAATTTTCTTAAAATCATAGCCCAAAATTTTGGTGATTTCTTGTTGTATCATCTTCCAGAATTCTTTCGCTCTTTCACATGTCCACCACATATGGAAGAAAGAACCTTCATGTTTTTTACATTTCCAACATCTATCCGACATTTTCTTACTTATCTTAGCCAATTTTTTCGGAGTCATATACCACCTATACATCATTTTAAAACAGTTCTCCTTAATGCTTTGACAAGTTGATATCTTCATTGAGTTCTTCCAGAGGTGCTCCCATGTTTCCATTTGTATTTCTCTATTCACATTAATTGCCCATTTGACCATTTGAGACTTTACTACTTCTTCTTCTGTAGACCATTTCAATAATAACTTATATACTTTTGATATCAATTTTTCATTGTCACCTAACAGGACTCTTTCCAATTCTGTTTGTTCTCGTCTAATCCTCTCTGATTTTATGTCATTTTCCATCAAACTTTTAATTTGTTGCATTTGAAACCAATCATAATTGTTATTTAGCTCTTCTGAGGTTTTTAATTCAATTTTGTCTCCTTGAATCTTAAGCAGTTGGTTATATGACATTTCTCTTTTTTCTTCAGAATCAGCTGTTATTTTTATTACTTCTGCTGGCACTATCCATAATGGTTTTCTCTCGTCCCCGTATTTCTTGTATTTTATCCAAGTATTTAGTAATGTATTTCTGACATAGTGGTGAGAGAAAAAACCATCCATTTTATTCTTCCCATAGTACATGTATGCATGCCAGCCGAATCTATTTCCGTGAGCTTCTAACCACAAAGATTTTTTATCTAACAGCATTATCCAATCTTTTATCCATGTCAAACAAACTGCATCGTGGTATAGTCTTAGATCGGGAAGTTGAAAACCTCCTCTCTCTTTGGCATCCGTTAAGATCTTCATCTTTATCCTTGGTTTCTTTCCGGCCCAAATGAAATCAGAGATTTTCCTTTGCCATTTGTTGAATTGTTTTGCTTCTTTTACAATCGGGATGGTTTGGAACAAATACATTATCCTTGGCAAAATATTCATTTTGATTGCAGCTATCCTGCCCAGTAAGGACAAGTTGAGTTTATTCCATTTCATCAAATCTTTGTCCATCTTACACCACAGTTTTTCATAATTGTTTTTGTATAAATCAATGTTCTTCATTGTTATCTCTATTCCAAGGTACCTAACTTTGGTTGTGACTTCACAACCTGTCACCTTTTGTAGTTCGTTTGTTTTATTTGGTTGCATGTTTTTACAGAGGAATTTCGATTTCTCCTTATTTATGTATAATCCTGCTAGTTCTCCGTATTCTTTTATCTTAGCTAACAGCAGTGGTGACACTTGAACCGGATTCTCCATTATGAACACTATATCATCTGCAAAAGCTTTATATTTATAAGAGAATCTTCTAATTTTTAGACCTTCTATTTTTTCATCTTTTTGAATTTGTTGTAACAAAATTTCAAGAGTCATTATAAACAACAATGGTGATAGCGGGCATCCTTGCCTTGTTCCTTTACTCACTTTCAATTCTTTGGTAAGGTCTGCATTTATACACAATTTTGCATGCTGATCTGTATATATTGCTCTTGTCATTTTTATAAATTGTTCCCCTAAATTAATTTTTTCCATTACCGCAAACATAAAGTCCCAATTTAAGTTGTCGAAGGCTTTCTCTGCGTCAACAAAAAATAAGGCCACTTCTTTTTCCGGATGCTTTTCATAGTATTCCACAACATTAATCACAGCTCTTACATTGTCCCTTATTTGTCTTTTAGGAAGAAATCCCGCTTGGTCTTTGTTTATAAAGTTGGTCAGGTATTGTTTCAGTCGCTCTGCTAAAATTCTTGTATAGATCTTATAGTCATTATTCAACAATGAGATTGGTCTATAATTTTTTACGTTTGTGCTATCTTTATCTTCCTTAGGAATCAGAGAGATTACAGCTTCCCTCCAGGTCTTTGGGATTTTCCCTTCTTCTCTTATCGTGTTTAACAACTTCAACAGTTTGGGTGTTAATTCATCCTTGAGAGATTTGTAAAATTTTGACGTGAATCCATCTGGCCCTGGAGCTTTACCCTCTTGCATTGCTTTTATTGCTGCTTCTATTTCAATTTTCTCTATTGGGTCATTTAATATCTTTTTCATATGTTCCGTCAAAGGTGCCACCTGAATGTTTCGTAGATACTCTTCCACTTTTTCTTTACTTACATTCACACCCTTGAATAAATTTGCATAGTATTTAAAGAATTCTCTTTTAATTCCTTCTTGATCCACTACTGTTTTCCCATTTGCCATGATTTTATTTATAGTCTTATTTTCTTTCCTTTTTTTTAATTGCCAGGCCAGGTATTTACCAGGTTTGTTTGCACTTTCAAACGATTTCTGTTTCAAATTTTTTAAATTCCATTCTAATTCTTTATTCAGCAAATGTTTAACTTGGGATTGTAATATCGTAATTTCTTTTATTAATTTTTTCTTCCCTGGTCTTTTTTTTAAGTCCTTTTCTTTTTTATCTATTTCATTTTGCAGTGCTGACAGCCTTTCTTCTCTTGCTCTTTTGTCTTTATTATTCAATGTAATTAATATACCCCTCATTACTGCTTTATAAGTGTCCCATACTGTTGGATATTCCATATCATCCGTTTCATTTATTTGGAAGAATGCTGCAGTCTCCTTTTCTAAGAATGATACAGTGTCTTTATTTTGTAGTAAATCCTCATTAATTCTCCATCTTCTTGATTTTCTTTGCAATTTTGTTGACCAGCATATTGGATTATGGTCCGCCCAAACCTTTGGAAGAATCTCAATTTTTTTTGTTATGAGGCCCAAGCCTTGGGAACCCCACAACATGTCAATTCTGGAAAAAGAATTATGCCTTGCTGAGAAAAATGTATAGTCTCTTACCTCAGGGTTGAACTTTCTCCAAATGTCTTCTAGATTTTCCTGTTTAATCAACTCAAAGAAAGAATTGGGCAGCTTCCCTTCTTTATCATTCTTCTTTGGACTTGATCTGTCAAGGTTATTTTGTATTGTCCCATTAAAATCACCCATCATCAATACCTGGTCATAAGTCTCTTCGTCCATTTGTCTATTTATGTCTTTAAAGAATTTGTCTTTCGCTCCATTGGGTGCATAGAGTCCTAGTAGTAACGTTTTTTTCGCCTCTATCGTCACCTCAACAGCAATGTATCTTCCTTCTTTGTCTTTAAAGATTAATTTTGGGTCAAGTTGTTCTTTAATGTAAAAAACCACCCCTCTTTTCTTTTGCTCTGCTAGTGAAAAAAATTCCAACCCCAAATTTCTATTCCACAAAAATTTACTGTCCTTGCGTTGTATATGAACTTCCTGTAAACAAATTATATTACATTTTTGCTTTTTAATCCAATGAAATGTTCTCCTTCTTTTCTGTGGTGAATTTAGTCCATTTATATTCCAAGATAGTAATTTGTACTCCATTATGATGTTGGTTCTTTATTTTCTTCAAAAAAGCTATGCATCTCTTGTTCGCTTCTTATTGTAATCCTTTTGCCATTTTGTTCAAATCCAAGACCCTCTGGTATTATCCATCTATATCTTGTGCCCTCTGCACGCAACTGATCGGTTAGCTTCTTGTACTTTTTCCTATCGCTGATCACTTCTCTTGGTAGCTCTTTCATTATTTTAACTCTGCTCCCTTCTATTGCCCAGGCTTTTTGGTACCCTTTCCTCAAAATTTTCTCTGCCACTTCTTTTGATCTTAATCTTATGACGATGTCTCTTGGCAGACCTTTATTTTTCGCATAAACTGAGTTGACTCTGTAGGCACCCTCCAACATACTCTTAAATCTGTCAGGGTCTTCTTCTATGTACTCAGTGATGATATCCACCATATAGCCTTTTAAGTCTGTGTCTTCTTTTTCAGGTACCCCTCTTAGACGCACTTGTGACTCCAGCAACTTACAGTCGTGTATTATGACCTTTTCTTGAATTTTTAGCAAGGCAGAGGCCTGTGTATCTACTTTCATCTCTACCTCTTTCACTTTATTTTGAGTCTCTTCCTTAAAATTCTCTATCTCCTTCTTAAGGTCTCCAACTTCTTTTTTAATATCTTTTTTTATTGCCAAATGCAATTTGTCCATAGCTTTTAACATTTTTGCCTCCAGAGCGTCAAATTGAGCCTGCATCTTGTCAAATGATTGGGCTCTTGCACGTGTTGTTCTTTCTACTGACATATAAAAAATCACCAAACCTTAAAAAAATCCCCACATAAAATTTAGCATCCAATCCAATAGCTTAGAGCCAGTTCTTTCAGATGAGACTAGTTTCGTTTTTCTCCCTTCTTCCTGAGCAAAGATATTGAATTTTAACAATTTTGACAGTTTTTCTCCCTTTTAAAATGGCAATCGTTATTTCTCTATGGTACAGTTCCAGCCTAGAGAGGTCTCTCTTCGTCTTTCTTGATCTGAGTCTTGGACTCAATTCCTTCCTAGTTCAAAGGTCGGATGTCACAGCTCTTGTTGTCCTTATAGGCTCTGATTTATTGTCCAGCCCCTTTTAGTTTCACTTCCTGTCACAGCTTAGACTGATCTCGTGTCTAATCTCGCAGTTTTTTGAGCTGCATGAAGAAACCGCAACCACAAAAATTCACAACAATATGTCCTTTCTCCAAAATATCTTTGAAGGCAATTGTTTTTACGGCGTTCAGTTTTCCCAAGCTGAATTCTTTTCCTGCTGTGCCCCCACTCAGCTCAGTTCATTCTAGGTTCTGCAGTTTATGGGCATATATACACGGCAACTCTCTTTTCTTTCTTCTGCGTCACCAGCCTCCCATTGCCAACTTTCACTCTTATCTTGAAAGGTTTTTTTTTTTTTTTTTGCTGTTGTTCACATCCAAAGCCACAGAGCTCAGCTTAACAAGGTAAAAGTTTTTTTTCCATTCAATTATGCTTTGCCTTCGTCTGTTATTAATCCACTCAGTGTTTAAACTATATTCAAAGTCTCTCAGAGTGAAGATAAGAATGATGAGTCTACCTTTTAGATGTTCTCAACTCCCCCGGCTGCTATTTTCTTGCAATTAAAATCAGTCCTTCTAGCGTGCTTGGATTCCGACAGCCTTAAGTGACCGAAGTCACTTTAGAGTCACTGCAGACGATGGTTGACATTCCATTGCCGGACATCAAGAAATGAAGGAGTCAGCTCCCTGACTGCTCCAGTTCGATATCAACAGCATTAAAGGAAGATAAGTCGTCTTGGGTTAACCCTTGCCTAGGGTTAATGAGCATAGACCTTATCAGGGGTCTTTAATACCCTGAACAGTGACAATAAAATCCCCCTCTGTTAGGGAGCTGCAGACTGTCTTCCAGCCAAACAGGAAGTCAGCATAAACACATTTTAAATAATAATAATAATAAATAACTGCAGCCCAGCAATCTCTTCTCAGGGCGGGAAGTCCCGGGCAAAGAGAACTGCTTGCCTCGCAAAGGTTTCTCCACCCGTTTCTATGAAGGAAGACAATGTGCTTGCGGGGTTAATTCAAGGTGCTGGTGCAGTTCTTTCAAAATGAAGGGTTGCCAGGTTGCCCCGTCCACCAGAGAGCCAGTTTGGTGTAGTGGTTAAGTGTGCGGACTCTTATCTGGGAGAACCGAGTTTGATTCCCCACTCCTCCACTTGCACCTGCTGGAATGGCCTTGGGTCAGCCAGAGCTCTCGCAGAGCTGTCCTTGTGAAAGCCAGTTTGGTGTAGTGGTTAAGTGTGTGGACTCTTATCTGGGAGAACTGAGTTTGATTCCCCACTCCTCCATTTGCACCTGCTGGAATGGCCTTGGGTCAGCTATAGCTCTCACAGAGCTGTCCTTGAAAGGGGAGCTTCTGGGAGAGCTCTCTCAGCCCCGCCCACTTCACAGGGTGTCTGTTGTGGGGGAGGAAGGGAAAGAGATTGTGAGCCACTCTGAGACTCTGTCCTTGAAAGGGCAGCTGCTGTGAGAGCCCTCTCAGCCCCACCCACCTCACAGGGTGTCTGTTGTGGGAAGAGAAGATAAAGGAGATTGTCTCTGATTCAGAGAGAAGGACAGGTATAAATCTGCAATTCTTCTTCTTCTTCACCAGTAGGAGATAAAGTTGCCAGATCCAGGTTGGGAAATTCCTGGAGGTTTGGGGATGGAGCCTGGGGAGGATTGGGACCACCTCAATGGGGTACCATGTCAAAGAGTCCACCCTCCAAAGCATCACTTTTCTCCAGAGAAACTGCTCTCTGTAGATGATCCATAATTCTGGGGGATCCCCAGGTCCCACCTGGAGGCTGGCATCCCTACCAGGATACTAGAGGGAAGCCTCTTGGATAGTATGTACTCTCCCCCACCCCAACACAGATGTGTGTGTGCGAAGTGCTGTTGCAGCCAACTTACGGCGATCCCAGCAAGGGGCTTGCGAGGGACATGAGAAGCAGAGGTGGTTTCTCATAGGCTTCCTCTGCAGAGCCTTCCTTGGTGGTCTCCCATCCAAATACTCTGTAATTGTAGATTCTATATATTTTAAATTGGTTTATTACTGTTGATTGTTTTTATGATGTGACCCACCCTGAGCCTGTTCTACGGGAGGGGCGGGCTAAAAATCGAATAGAATAAAAGACATAAATCATGCCGACCCCGCTTAGCTTTTGAGATCTGGCAGGATCAGGCTAGACCATGGCAGCACCCACTCTCCACCACACACACACACATGTTTGTAAAGATACAGCACTGAGAATCACTTAATGAGTCCAGCTGCTGATTCCTAGAGAAAGTGCATTCTGGAGAGCCAGTTTGGAGTAGTGGTTAAGTGTGCAGACTCTTATCTGGGAGAACCGGGTTGGATTCCCCACTCCTCCACTTGCAGCTGCTGGAATGGCCTTGGGTCAGCCATAGCTCTCTTATTTGGGAGAACCGGGTTGGATTCCCCACTCCTCCATTTGCAGCTGCTGGAATGGCCTTGGGTCAGCCATAGCTCTGGCAGGGGTTGTCCTTGAAAGGGCAGCTGCTGTGAGAGCCCTCTCCAGCCCCACCCACCTCACAGGATGTCTGTTGTGGAGGAGGAAGGGAAAGGAGATTGTGAGCCGCTCTGAGACTCTTCGGAGTGGAGGGCGGGATATAAATCCAGTATCTTCATCTACCTCACAGGGTATCTGTTGTGGGGGAGGAAGGAAAAGGAGATTGTGAGCCGCTCTGAGACTCTTCGGAGTGGAGGGCGGGATATAAATCCAATATCTTCATCTACCTCACAGGGTGTCTGTGAGGGGGAGGAAGGGAAAGGAGATTGTGAGCCACTCTGAGACTCTTCGGAGTGGAGGGCGGGATATAAATCCAATATCTTCTTCTTCTTCTTCTACTCTTCGATGGCATAGACACTGATAAGTGCACCAACTTGTTGTGAGCTTTGAAGAAGATTGTTATTGAAACAAGAAGGACACCGGCCACCTCCAAGGATCAAGTTGATGCATTTGAATATTGAGACTTTTGGACTTTGTCGATGAATGCTTAGAACATTGCAGTTTGATTGTGGATGAAGCCATTGTGCTATTGCTTATAAATTGTATGTTGCAGTAAGATTTGCAAAACAAGCCTCGCCGCATGCATTGACATTCCAACTATATTGCTTTTATTGTCTAAAGAGGTGTGGGATATTTGTACAATCATATATTTTCTTTTTACACAATTTTTCTCTTTGCTTCTTTGTTCTATTGGCTACCTGGAGGTTGGCAACAGTAATATGGAAGGAGACGGTCCTTCAAGCACTTTGCCCAAAACTGTTGAGGTTCTTAAAGATAAGAACCAGCATAATCCAAAGCTTTAAACGTGACTCCCCAGGGCAATACAGTTCCGCCCCCAATCAATAATAATAATAATAATAATAATAATAATAATAATAATAATAATAATAATAATCTTTAATTTATATCCCGCCCTCCTTGCCGAAGCAGGCTCAGGGCGGCTCAGATAACAATATACAACATTTCAACAGTTAAAACAAGGTGTTTACAAAACCTATTACAAATCATATATATCAGGAGTGGCCAATGGTAGCTCTCCAGATGTTTTTTGCCTACCACTCCCATCAGCCCCAGCCAGTATGGCCAATGGCTGGGGCTGATGGGAGCTTTAGGCAAAAAACATCTGGAAGGCTGCCGTTGGCCACCCCTGATATATACATATTATTATCCTACATTAAAACCATCTAATTAAAACCATCAAATTAATTTGGTGCTAAAATCTCGGTGCTATCCATCTTACAGTTTTCCCACGGCGACGGTATTTCTTTTACACTAAATTCCATATTAAGCAAAGGCCAGCTGGAAGAGGGTGGTCTTGCAGGCCCTGCGGAACTGGGTAAGGCTCCACAAGGCCCACACCTCCTCTGGCAGTTGGTTCCACAAGTGGGGAGCTGTAAATGAGAAGGCCCTTTCCTTGGTGACTTTCAGTTTGGCCTCCTTCGGCCCGGGGACTGCCAAAAGATTTTGAGAGCCAGATCACAGTACCCTCTGGGGAATATATAGGGAGAGACGGTCCCTAAGGTAGGCAGGTACTCGGCCATATAGGGCTTTAAAGGTGATAACCAGCACCTTGTAACAAATCCGGCACACTATTGGCAGCCAGTGCAGTTCCTGCAGCCTCGGCTGTATGTGCCCACCTCGGGAGCCCCAAGAACAGTCCGGCTGCGGCGTTCTGCATTAGCTGCAGTTTCCGAGTTCAGCACAAGGGCAGTAATCTAACCTCGAGGTGACTGTTGCTTGGATCACTGTTGCCAGGTCGTCACTCTCCAGGAAGGGGGCCAACTGCCTCGCCTGCCTAAGATGAAAAAAGGTGGATTTAGCAGTGGCTGCTATCTGAGCCTCCATTGACAGGGCAGGCTCCAGTAGCACCCCCAAGCTCTTGACCTTGCACACCGTTTTCAATGGCGCACCGTCAAAGGCTGGTAGGGGGATTTCCCTTCCCAGACTGCCATGGCTCAGGCAAAAGACCTCTGTCTGCACTGGATTCAACTTCAATCTACTCAGCCTGAGCCACCCTGCCACAGCTTGCAACACCAGGTCCAAATTTTCTGGGATGCAGTCAGGCCGGCCATCCATCAGTATGTCATCAGCATATTGGTGACAACCCAACCCATACCTCCGAGCAATCTGGGCAAGGGGGCGCATGCAGATGTTGAATAACATTGGGGAGAGCACCACCCCCTGTGGCACCCCACAATTAAGTGGGCGCCTCTGGGACAGTTCACCCCCAATCGCCACCCTTTGTCCCCGACCATCAAAGAAGGAGGAAAGCCATTGCAAGGCCAACCCTCAAATCCCCGCATTGGTGAGGCGGCGGGTCAGTGGGTCGACCGTATTGAACGCAGCCGACAAGTCTAACAACATCAGGACCGCCGAGCCACCTCTATCCAGATGCCGCTAGAGGTCATCCACCAGGGCAACCAGCACCGTCTCCGTCCCATGACCTGGGCAAAAGTCAGTGGGGGTCTTAGACAGAAGCGTCATCCAGAAAACTCTGTAACTGTAGCACTGCTGCCCTCTCAATAATTTTGCCCCAAAAGGGTAAATTTGAGACAAGCTGGGAATGTGCCAATTCGGCCGAATCTCATGTAGCCTTTTTCAGGAGAGGGCAGACTATGGCCTCTTTAAGAGGCG
Source organism: Heteronotia binoei (assembly GCF_032191835.1). Classification (NCBI taxonomy): domain Eukaryota; kingdom Metazoa; phylum Chordata; class Lepidosauria; order Squamata; family Gekkonidae; genus Heteronotia; species Heteronotia binoei. The sequence continues at coordinate 4,282,665 of NC_083234.1, forward strand.
TTGGAAAAAGCCCTTCTGAGAGGGATCTATTTACGATGTCCTGTATAAGAACATAAGAGAAGCCATGTTGGATCAGGCCAATGGCCCATCCAGTCCAACACTCTGTGTCAAACAGTGGCAAAAAATTTTATATATACACACACACTGTGGCTAATAGCCACTGATGGACCTCTGCTCCATATTTTTATCTAAACCCCTCTTGAAGGTGGCTATGCTTGTGGCCGCCACCACCTCCTGTGGCAGTGAATTCCACATGTTAATCACCCTTTGGGTGAAGAAGTACTTCCTTTTATCCATTTTAACCTGGCTGCTCAGCAATTTCATCGAATGCCCACGAGTTCTTGTATTGTGAGAAAGGGAGAAAAGTACTTCTTTCTCTACTTTCTCCATCCCATGCATTATCTTGTAAACCTCTATCATGTCACCCCGCAGTCAACGTTTCTCCAATCTAAAGAGTCCCAAGCGTTTCAACCTTTCTTCATAGGGAAAGTGCTCCAGCCCTTTAATCATTCTAGTTGCCCTTTTCTGGACTTTCTCCAATGCTATAATATCCTTTCTGAGGTGCGGCGACCAGAACTGCACACAGTACTCCAAATGAGACCGCACCATCGGTTTATACAGGGGCATGATGATACTGGCTGATTTGTTTTCAATTCCCTTCCTAATATAGAACATATAGAACATCTAAGCTCCCTCTGGCAAGCTTTAATTAGCCAGGAGGGGCATGGGTCCAGATCACAAGTTGTTGGGCGTACAATAGAACAAAGTTTGAGTTTAGTGGCAGCTTTAAGACCAACAAAGTTTAATTCTGGGTATAAACTTCTGTGTGCATCTTGGCCTGAATTAGACCTTCCTGGCAACTAACACCGCCCCCCCCCACCTACATGTAACACTTGAAGAAATCTGCTTCCCTGTGTCTGCTGAAGTGTGCTTTTACACATGCTAAGTCTTTCAGTTCTCGCTTACACACCCAGAATTGAATTTTGTTGGTCTCGAAGTTGCCACTGGACTTCGTTCTCACATCTGTTTGTTAACTCTTGTATTTGCAGCTCCAGCACCAAGGGGAGGGGCAGAAGTGGGCACCGTGGACCACCCCTCTATACAACCAAACTCCAGTTTAGTTGACATTGTGGAGAAACGCCATTTTAGTCAGTGGTGGTGCTTCATTTGGCAGGGGTCAGTAAATCCCTCAGCAGGCTTTGTAGCCTTCCCCTCACTCCCCCCCTCCCTTCTAGAGCCAAACCAACAACGCTAGGGGGAAAATCTCCTAGAGCGGCAGGAAGTGCTTTTGTTCTTGGCATGTGTGTTAGCAGGAAGAGAAGGGCGGTTGGAAGCCAGCGCTCGAGCGAGCATGTGGTGAGCAATGGAGGCTCCTGCCTGGGAGGCCCCCAGGCAGGCAGACTAAGTAAGTAATTCACAAGACAGGGCAAGTTTAGATCAGGGCCAGCAGGACGCGTTTATAACACATTTTGTTTGTCAGGCTGTTTGCTGTGCGTGTTCTGTGCTGTGCTAACCTTTTAAACGCAACTGTTTTTGTTTTGTTTTTCTTTTCCTATCTTTTTCTCTTTTTAAATAAATATATTTTTACTGTTTAAATGCTGGCAGTCAATCTCTGTACCACCTAGATCCCCAGACCGCTTTAGACCACGCTGTGTTGAGAAGGGGGCCCCGGGGAAGGGGGAAGGCATGCAGTTGGATAAGGTGCCAATCCTCCAGGGGTGCCCCAAAGAAGCGCTGAGGTCTCTGTGAAACCCAAGTGCAGGGTGGCAGAGGACCTTGAGGCCTGGCCTCACAGCTGGAGAGGGGGATTGGGAGTCCTGTTCCTCTCAATCGGAACCCCTAGACAGAGCAGGTGGTGGCAGCGAGCCCAAGGGGCAGGAGGAGAAATAGCTCCCTCCAGGAGTTGGCAACTCCATAGGGAGCTGACGGGACCGGGTCTGAAACCAGAATCGGGCCGGTTCCGCCACAGACATTATCACAGATGAAATATGACAGCAACAACAGCATTTTCAGGAAAAAGTGGAATAAAATTGGCCACAGCCTTATTGTTTGCAGCTGTAGTAAGCCTTGGCACAGCATGGAATAAGGATCCTACACATTGACTGATCCGCCTGCCAGCTGATAATCCGCCGGTAACCTTGGGATGGCAGGTTTTTGGATCCCACTAAGGCGGAAGCCCAGAGGTGGTCTCCCCTGTCACCTGAGTGTGAGGGTAGTCCCCAGACATGCCCCCGGGCTGGGCGCCTCAGCTGCTCCTCATGTCAAGATCCCTTACTGGGATCCCCACACTCAGGAAATGGGCACGCATGCCAGTTTTCCTGAGAATGGATCCAGCCCCATGCTGATACTGCCAAGTTGTGACAGAAAGAAACACATGAACCCAGCAACCACATGCAACTCTTAAAACACACCTAAATAAAGGGGCGGGTGGATGGGCCAAGCAATCTGGAGACAAAGAGAGGGGGCGGCAGTGGTGCGGTGCCTTAAATAGCCTACAAGCATCCCTGTCCTCTGCCCAAGACAGCCCTTAGGCCTGAAAGGCAGGGGGGGGGGGTGGACAAGCATCCAACTTCCTGTGTTACAACTGCTGGCCCGCCCCTTCCACCCTGCAACCAGGCAGCAATGACTGCCCCTGCTCTCCCAGTTTGAGAGCCAGTTTCGTGTAGTGGTGAAGTGTGCGGACTCTTATCTGGGAGAACCGGGTTTGATTCCCCACTCCTCCACTCACACCTGTTGGAATGGCCTTGGGTCAGCCATAGCTCTGGCAGAGGTTGTCCTTGAAAGGGCAGCTGCTGTGAGAGTCCTCTCAGCCCCACCCACCTCACAGGGTGTCTGTTGTGGGGGAGGAAGGGAAAGGAGATTGTGAGCCACTCTGAGACTCTTCAGGGATATAAATCCAATATCTTCATCTACCTCACAGGGTGTCTGTTGTGGGGGAGGAAGGGAAAGGAGATTGTGAGCTACTCTGAGATTCGGAGTGGAGGATGGGATATAAATCCAATACCTTCTTCTTCCCCCTCCCCGCAGCGCTGCAAATGGGACCCAGTTGAGTCTGGATCCTGACGTATGATAATTTGCTGCCGTTCACAGGTCTTAACAACCGTTCTAATGCAGTCCCAGCTGATTTATCACCCAGTTACTTATGCCTCTTAACTCTAACTAGCCCTTCCTGTCAATTGACCCCCCTCCCCATCTATATGAGAGGCTTGAGGAAAACTGTTTCAGTGTATCTGAAGAAGTGGGCCTGCACACAAAAGCTTATACCCAGAATCAAACTTTGTTGGTCTTAAAAGTGCCACTGGCCTCCAACTTTGTCCTGTTGCCTTAGACTGTCAGCGAAGGGGCATTGAAGTTTCAAAAAGGAATAGTCTTGGCTTTGTTTAAAACAAAGTTTCCATTTATTGATTACAGCAATGCTATTCACTACGCAGGTTCATTGATACTAATAACGAGAGGGGTGCAAGCATGAGCATTTATGGATACACATCAAAGCATAGGGGTTTTAAATCACTTCCCATAATAAAACTGGGGCTCTTCTATTGAGAGAAACCAGTGCGCCTATCTGTTATCGCCCACCTACACTGTCTGTCTCTCCTCCCCTGCTGTGGCCTTGCTTGTCTCTGCCAGGCGCCTGGGAACCAGCTAGATGTTTTGCACTTCAAACGGCCTTTGGCACCTCCGTTCCCTCCCCGGCCATCCTTCACATTCCTCTACAACACTATGGTTAGTGCAGCAAAAAGCTATAGGGTTAGTTAGCAGTAAATAAACATTTCAGGCAATAAAGTAAACTTCAATGTATACAAGCTGACATAGACCAACTCAGCTACCCACTTGAATCTGTTGTTCCCTTTAAGTTGACTTATGGCAGCCCCGGTGAGGATTTAGAGACAAGAAACATTCGGAGATAACGTTAGAGTCCGATAGCACCTTTAAAGATCTTAAAGGTACTGTTGGGCTCTAATGTTGTCACCTTGCTTCAGACCAACACTTGGATCTACATTCAGAGATAGTTTGCCTTTACCTGACTCTGCATAATGACCCTCAATTTCCTTGGAGGTCTCCCATCTGACCTTGCTTCTGAGATCTATCAAGATCGGGCTAGCCTGGGTGACCCAACTCAGAACACAGAAATATTATGCATCAATTAATAAACTTTAGCCGGAAACTTCTGGACACTGATAGCTTGATCATATGCAACCCTGACAACACCTTAGAACACTGAACATGGAATCAAGGAGGAGCCGTGACTTTCTCCATTTTCCTCGCTTGCCTTAATCTTTCATCTTCACCTCTCTCTCGCCACTTGTAAACCCTCTTCCCCACCCCGGGATCTCAGCATCTGGGGGGGACTTGGGGATCTCATGGGATTACAAATCATCTCCAGACTATAGAGATCAGTTCCCCTGGAGAAAGTGGCTGCGTTGGAGGTGGACTCTTTGGAATTGTATCCCAAGGAGATCTCATCATCCCCAGATTCAGCCCCCAAATCTCCAGGCTTCTCTCAATCTGGATCTGGCAACCCTACCCCCCTAGAGCTTTTCTTGTAGCAGGAACTCCTTTGTATGTTAGGCCACACCCTCCTGAGGTAGCCAATCCTCCAAGAGTTTAAAAAGGTAAAGGTAGTCCCCTGTGCAAGGACCAATCATTTCCGACTCTGGGGTGACGTTGCTTTCACAACTTTTTCACGGCAGACTTTATGGGACGGTTTGCCATTGCCTTCCCCAGTCATCTACACTTTCCCCCCAGCAAGCCTGGGGACTCATTTGACTGACCTCGGAAGGATGGAAGGCTGAGCCAACCTGGAGCCGTCTACCTGAACCAGCTTCCGCTGGGATCGAACTCAGGTCGTGAGCAGAGGGCTCCGACTACAGTACTGCAGCTTTACCACTCTGTGCCATGGGGCAAGAGTTTATAGGGCTCTTAAGCTCCAGGAGGATCGGCTACATCAGGGGTGTGTGGCCTAATATGCAAAGCAGCCCCTGCTACCGCCTTTACCTTGCAAGTGGCTAGCGGGATCTGGCACCCATACTCCCCCGCCCCCAGCTAACATTGCTGAACACAGCTCTCTGCTTCTTCAGGTAGCTTCGGAGCAATGAAATTAGCTTTGGTGGGTGTGCTACAATGCTCTTCCTTCCACCAGCATCACCTATTAATTGTGCATGGAAAAATATTCCAGCAATTGACTTGCGCCCTTGAGCTATAATAATGTTTATTTCCATAACTCTTTGATAAAATATTTGTCTTTTGCCTTGAATAATCTGCCAAAAGGGGGGCGGGGAGAGAGTGAACGGAAGGGAGAAGGCACCGAAAAAGGAATCCAATTTCTTCACATCTGCTTTTCTTTCAAGCACCCCAGATGGGAAAACATATTCTTCTCCCCTGAATTCATTAGAGCTTTCAAGAAATGCGCCACCACATATATCTTTCTTTTTTTTTTTTTAGAAAAAGCCCAAAGTCTAGCAATATTTATATTTAAAACAGGCACAAACAGACCAATTTGTGGAGTGTTTAGAACACAGAGGAGGGGAAAGAATCCTTTGAAGACTGAGCTGTCTTGGGGTAACGCAGTTCTGAGTCGCGACCGCTTCGTATATTTGCATCCGCAAAAGACTTGATTCAAATACACGCCTTTGCAAAGCCTAGAGGATTCTTAAAATGAAAAGGCAGGGTATAATTTTAAAAGACATTTAGTGAAGCATTTGGCAGAAATAAATAAGTAACCGCAGAGCTGCGATGCTGAAAGTCAGCTAAGAGCACGAGAACTCTGTCCCCATGGAGACCCCTGGCAACCTGCGCCAGATCGCTATTCCAAAGCCCTGACAAATATGACACTCTGTAGGTTGAATCTATGATGACAGGTGTGTGTATTAAGATGATGTTCTCCATGCATTCCCCCATGAAATCTCCCCCTGATGATAGAACCTCATGTTTGTTGCCTGAAAGATTAGTTTCTCTTGGCTTTCCATAATGTAGTCAATGGTAGATGGAGCAGAGAGAGTTTGGCAGAGAGAGCCAGTTTGGTGTAGTGCTTAAGTGCGCGGACTCTTATCTGGGTGTTATATGTGTGATCATGATTGTGTTCAATATGTGGAGTTCTTGCCTGGTTCATTGGAGTCTGGAAGACTGAGCTTGGGAACTCGGGCACAAGGGGCAGGAGGATCCAAATCCCTGCTGTCTTGCTCCAATCATGGGCCCCCTGCTGGTTTAAATGGTCCAATAGCATGCTAGCGCGGAAACCTGGAGTGTATATATCGTTGGCTGTGTTGGCCCAGTTGCAGTCTTTGAGTGCAGCCCTATATTATGCTGTGCTAATAAAAGAGCTATGTTCACTACCAAGGCCATTCCAGCAGCTGCAAGTGGAGGAGTGGGGAATCAAACCCGGTTCTCCCAGATAAGAGAGCTCTGGCTGACCCAAGGCCATTCCAGCAGCTGCAAGTGGAGGAGTGAGGAATCAAACCCGGTTCTCCCAGATAAGAGAGCTCTGGCTGACCCAAGGCCATTCCAGCAGCTGCAAGTGGAGGAGTGGGGAATCAAACCCGGTTCTCCCAGATAAGAGAGCTCTGGCTGACTCAAGGCCATTCCAGCAGCTGCAAGTGGAGGAGTGGGGAATCAAACCCGGTTCTCCCTGATAAGAGAGCTCTGGCTGAGCCAAGGCCATTCCAGCAGCTGCAAGTGGAGGAGTGGGGAATCAAACCCGCTTTGGTGTAGAACCAGTTTGGTGTAGTGGTTAAGTGTGCGGACTCTTATCTGGGAGAACCGGGTTTGATTCCCCACTCCTCCACTTGCACCTGCTAGAATGGCCTTGGGTCAGCCATAGCTCTGGCAGAGGTTGTCCTTGAAAGGGCAGCTGCTGTGAGAGCCCTCTTAGCCCCACCCACCTCACAGGGTGTCTGTTGTGGGGGGAGAAGATACAGGAGATTGTGAGCCGCTCTGAGTCTCTGATTCAGAGAGAAGGGCGGGGTATAAATCTGCAATTCTTCTTCTTCTTCTTCTTCTTCTTCTTCTTCTTCTTCTTCTTCTTCTTCTTCTTCTTCTTCTTCTCTCAGATAAGAGAGCTGTGGCTGACCCAAGGCCATTCCAGCAGGTGCAAGTGGAGGAGTGGGGAATCAAATCCGGTTCTCCCTGATAAGAGAGCTCTGGCTGACCCAAGGCCATTCCAGCAGCTGCAAGTGGAGGAGTGGGAAATCAAAGCCGGTTCTCCCAGATAAGAGAGCTCTGGCTGACCCAAGGCCATTCCTGCAGCTGCAAGTGGAGGAGTGGGGAATCCAACCCGGTTCTCCCAGATAAGAGAGCTCTGGCTGACCCGAGACCATTCCAGCAGCTGCAAGGGGAGGAGTGGGGAATCAAACCCGGTTCTCCCAGATAAGAGCGCTATGGCTGACCCAAGACCATTCCAGCAGCTGCAAGTGGAGGAGTGGGGAATCCAACCCGTTTCTCCCAGATAAGAGAGCTATGGCTGACCCAAGACCATTCCTGCAGCTGCAAGTGGAGGAGTGGGGAATCAAACCCGGTTCTCCCAGATAAGAGAGCTCTGGCTGACCCAAGGCCATTCCAGCAGCTGCTAGTGGAGGAGTGGGGAATGAAACCTGTGTAATAGGTGTAATATAGTGTAATATAGTGTTTTCCAGTGTAATATAGTGGGTTCCACACAAAGAAGAAGAAGGAGAATTGAAGATTTATACACCACCCTTCTCTCTGAATCGAAGACTCAGAGCGGCTTACAATCCCCTATGTCTTCTCCCCTTACAACGGACACTCTGTGAGGTGGGTGGGGCTGAGAGGACTCTCACAGCAGCTGCCTTTTCAAGGACAACCTCTGCCAGAGTCATGGCTGACCCAAAGCCATTCCAGCAGCTGCAAGTGGAGGAGTGGGGAATCAAACCCGGTTCTCCCAGATAAGAGAGCTCTGGCTGACCCAAAGCCATTCCAGCAGCTGCAAATGGAGGAGTGGGGGATTAAATCCAATTCTCCCAGATAAGAGTCCATGCACTTAACCACTACACCAAACTGGTGTTTGTCTCCCTGCATTGCCAGAGACCATCTGCATTCACAGATGAAAGCCAGTTTGGTGTAGTGGTTAAGTGTGCAGATTCTTATCTGGGAGAACCGGGTTGGATTCCCCACTCCTCCACTTGCAGCTGCTGGAATGGCCTTGGGTCAGCCATAGATCTCGTAGGAGTTGTACTTGAAAGGGCAGTTGCTGTAAGAGCTCTCTCAGCCCCACCTACCTCACAGGGAGATGGTGGCCAAGAGCTGTCCTTCTGCACAACAGGCCAAAGGCGGAGAATGCACCTCCCGGTGAAACATTGCATTTCCCAGCGACTTCTATTTTCTGAGAGTTCAGAAAAAAAAATACATATATTATTCTTTCCCCCATCTCTCTGTGTGTTTCATTAAGCGAACAAATTCAGTATCTAAACAAGAATGGATTCGCAGGTTTTACAAGTGAAAGGTAAAATTAGACGCTGAAAAGAGCTAACCAAATTTGATTAGTTGCTTTCAGACTCCAGTGCGTTTTGTTTGGTCGCCTTGATTTGGATCTTTATTAGATGAGCTTGAATTGGCAGCAGGGGTAGGGGTGGGGGGGCGATGAGGGGCTGCAGCCGTGACTGTCATCCGAAGAGGGGAGACCACCAGCCCCTCTCCTGCTCCAGGCCCAACTCAGCTCCCAGAGAGCGCCTGCCTGGAGATCCTTTCATTTCATCTTGGCAATCTTCCCCAACAGCCTTAAGTAAACAAAGATCAAGCCACTCACAGCCTTAATTAGGCTACACATAAATAATGGATTGTGAGATTAGCTAGCAGTAAATGTGAGAACCCGGGCAGAGATACTGTTCTCTTCCCCTCGAATGTAACATTTATTCTCTGGCTGTGCATGTAGACAATTAGTTGGCAGTGCTAAGCAAATAATTATAAGCAGAGCTAATTGAAAATGTAAAGGAAACCCCAAGTTGTACCTTGAAAAGCATTAAGTACAGTAGGAAGGAAAGGAAAGGAGGTCCCCTGTGCAAGCACCAGCCGTTTCTGACTTTCACAACGTTTTCACGGCAGACTTTTTTAATGGGGTGGTTTGCCATTGCCTTCCTCAGTCATCTACACTTCCCAGCAAGCTGGGTCCTCATTTTACCGACCTCAGAAGGATGGAAGGCTGAGTCAACCTTGAGCCGGCTACCTGAAAATACAGCTTCCACCGGGGATTGAACTCAGATCGTGAGCAGAATTTAGGATTGCAGGACTGCAGCTTTAACACTGCGCCACGGGGCTCTTGGCAGTAGGAAAGGGGGGGCTAATTAGTTAATCAGATACTTCGTTTCTAGTCAGAAGTGCTGGATCAGGAAGAAGGAGAAGGAGAAAGAGAAGGAGGAGAAGAAGAATCACTTACCCCAGCATTTAACCATTATGGTGTTATGTTATGCTACTAGCCATCAGCCACATGTTATTTACTTCTTATGTCTGTAGCACTGTTTACTGCGCTGCTCCTGTTTTGCAATGTCTGTTTTTATGGTATTGTCTTAATTCTGTTGTTTTATTGTTGTGAGTTGTCCTGAGCCCGCTTGCGGGATAGGTATAACTCTAAAGAGTAAATTAAATTAAATGATGATCATATTGGATTTATACCCCATCCTTCACTCTCAATCTCAGCTTAAAATCTCCTTTACCTTCCTCCCCCAAAACAGACACCTTGTGAGGTAGGTGGGGCTGAGAGAACTCTCACAGAAGCGGCCTTTCAAGGACAGCTCTGCAAGAGCTATGGCTAATTCAAGGCCAGTCCATAAGCTGCAAGTGGAGGAGTGGGAAATCAAACCCGGTTCTCTCAGATAAGAGTCCACACACTTAACCACTACATCAAATTTGAGCCATCTGAGCATTAGCCTGTGACAACATGGAGATGCTCTGTCCTTCATAAGCTTCCATACTGAAACTGTCATCAATGATGTGATGATGTGATGGTATCGCTTTACTCTGCTCTGGTAAGACCTCATCTGGAATATTGTGCTCAGTTTGGGGCACCACATTTTAAGAAGGATATAGGCAAGCTGGAACAGGTCCAGAGGAGGGTGACGAAGATGGTGAGGGGTCTGGAGACCAAGTCCTATGAGGAAAGGTTGAAGGAGCTGGGGATGTTTAGCCTGGAGAGGAGGCGGCTGAGAGGTGATAGGATCACCATCTTCAAGTACTTGAAGGGCTGCATAGAGAGGATAGTGTGGAATTGTTTTCTGTGGCCCCGGAAGGTAGGACCAGAACCAATTGAATGAAATTAAATCAAAAGAGTTTCCGGCTCAACATTAGGAAGAACTTTCTGACCGTTAGAGCGATTCCTCAGTGGAACAAGCTTCCTCAGGAGGTGGTGGGCTCTCCTTCCTTGGAGGTTTTGAAACAGAAGCCGTCTGACAGCGATGAAGATCCTGTGAATTTAGGGGGAGGTGTTTGTGAGTTTCCTGCATTGTGCAGGGGGTTGAACTAGATGGGCTTAGAGGTCCCTCCCAACTCCATGCTTCTATGAAACTGCATTATAATTCCATGCCGTAGGAAATTACTGAAACAGGAAGTGGAATATGGACTGTCCTGTTGCACACTTTTTTAATGGGATTTATGAAAATAGAATATTACTGCATTCATTGATTCGATTGATGCCTTCAAGATTACTATGAACTAAATATCCAAGAACTGGACTGAATTTTTATGGATAGTTATTTTATGAATGGTTGTAAATTTTGCCTGCCCATGTGTAATAAATGTATGGTTGTCATCATAGTGATTTTGGTCACAGGAACCTTTGGGGTACTGCTGTTAGCTCTTTCAAGGACAACTCCTATGTGAGCTATGGCTGACCCAAGGCCATTCCAGCAGCTGCAAGTGGAGGAGTGGGGAATCCAACCCGGTTCTCCCAGATAAGAGAGCTCTGGCTGACCCAAGGCCATTCCAGCAGCTGCAAGTGGAGGAGTGGGGAATCAAACCCGGTTCTCTCAGATAAGAGAGCTATGGCTGACCCAAGGCCATTCCAGCAGCTGCAAGGGGAGAAGTGGGGAATCAAACCCGGTTCTCCCAGATAAGAGAGCTCTGGCTGACCCAAGGCCATTCCAGCAGCTGCAAGTGGAGGAGTGGGGAATCAAACCTGGTTCTCCCAGATAAGAGTCCACATACTTAACCACTACACCAAACTGGCTATCTTTCTCCCCCACAACAGACACCCTGTGAGGTGGATGGGGCTGAGAGAGCTCTCACAGAAGCTGCCCTTTCAAGGACATCTCTGCTAGAGCTATGGCTAACCCAAGGCCATTCCTGCAGCTGTAAGTGGAGGAGTGGGGAATCAAACCTTATCTCCCAGATAAGAGTCCGCACACTGAATCACTGCACCAAACTGGCAATCTTGAAGGATCTCTGTGAGAGCTCTGGCTGACCCAGGACGATTCCAGCAGCTGCAAGTGGAGGAGTGGGGAATCAAACCTAATTCTTCCAGATAAGAGAGCTCTGGCTGACCCAAGGCCATTCCAGCAGCTGCAAGGGGAGTAGTGGGGAATCAAACCCGGTTCTCCCAGATAAGAGTCCGCACACTTCACCACTACACCAAACTGGCTCTCAAAGGTCCATCAAGCCCAGGATTCTATTCACACAGTTTGAGTCCAGTCAGGTACCTCTGAGACCAGCCCAGTTTGATTCAAGGTATAAGCTTTCATGTGCAGGTGCATTTCTTCAGACACAGATTTTTCTCTATATCTGAAGAAGTATGTATTTCTAGGAAAGCTTATAGCTTGAATAAAACTTGGTAGGTCTTAAAGGTGCCGCTAGATCCAAGCTTTGTTCTGCTTGCTGCAGGCCAATACAGCTATTCACCTGGATCTGTGCTCCCCAGCAGCTGCTACAAAAAGGCAGGTTGCCTCTGGTATGGGAGACAGTGGATATCCATCATGACCAGTAGCCACTGTAGCCTTCCAAACTAAGAACATAAGAGAAGCCATGTTAGATCAGGCCAATGGCCCATCCAGTCCAACATTCTGTGTCACACAGCGGCCAAAATATACACACACACACACACACACACACTGTGGCTAATAGCCACTGATGGACCTCTGCTCCATTTTTTTATCTAAACCCCTCTTGAATGTGGCCATGCTTGTGGCCGCCATCACCTCCTGTGGCAGTGAATTCCACATGTTAATCACCCTTTGGATGAAGAAGTACTTCCTTTAATCCCTTTTAACCTGTCTGCTCAGCAATTTCATTGAATGCCCATGAGTTCTTGTATTGTGAGAAAGGGAGAAAAGTACTTCTTTCTCTACTTTCTCCATCCCATGCATTATCTTGTAAACCTCTATCATATCACCCCTCAGTCGGCGTTTCTCCAAGCTAAAGAGCCCTAAGCGGTTCAACCTTTCTTCATAGGGAAGGTGTTCCAGCCCTTTAATCATTCTAGTTGCCCTTTTCTGAACTTTCTCCAATGCTATAATATCCTTTTTGAGGTGCGGCGACTAGAACTGCACACAGTACTCCAAATGAGACCGCACCATCGATTTATACAGGGGCATTATGATACTGGCTGATTTGTTTTCAATTCCCTTCCTAATAATTCCCAGCATGGCGTTGGCCTTTTTTATTGCAAACGCACACTGTCTTGACATTTTCAGTGAATTATCTACCATGACCCCAAGATCTCTCTCATGGTCAGTCTCTGCCAGTTCACACCCCATCAACTTGTATTTGTAGCTGGGATTCTTGGCCCCAATGTGCATTACTTTGCACTTGGCCACATTGAACCGCATCTGCCACGTTGACGCCCACT